>NC_092872.1:633384496-633494496 GCF_028372415.1 Notamacropus eugenii
AGCTCTAAACTACACATGGATAGACTTCAAGGTCTAAATCCAGGCTACCTTACTGGCTGAACCTATCCTAGCAGGTACCTCTAGTTAAGGGTGACCCTAAGCTTGACCAGGTACAAACTAGACAGAACTCTTCCGCACTATGATTTTTTAGCTTCCTAGAATTAAAAGAAGGTTGGACGTGGGTTAAAATGATTTATATCATAGCTATGTTATCTCCCTGGCCTCCTAAACGGGTTCTTTTTTTTCAGAAATGTCTTAAACTCAAAAGGAAGCAGAATGATGAAACACTGCCCCCCTGTGGTCCTTCTGTCCTACAAAGTGAAGTGAGCAGGACCAGGAGAACATCGTACATTGTAACAGCAATTTTGTATGATAAACAACTGGACATGACTTAGCCATTCTCAGCAATACAATGAACCAACACAGTTCCAAAGAACTTATGATAAAAAAAATCACATCTGCCTCCAGAGAAAGAACTCATGTCATCTGAAAACAGATCGAAGCACACTGTTTTTCTCTTTATTTCTTTTTTATTTGAATTTTTTACCCAAAATTACTAATGCCGAAATGTTTCACGTGATTGCATACACATAATCTTTTTCAGATTGGTTACCAACTCAGGGAAAGTGGAGGGGAGGGAGAAAGGTATAAAATTTGGAACTCAAAACTTTAAAAAAATCATAATATTTAACATCATGTTTACATATAATTGGGGAAAAATAAAAATATTATTTAAAATTTGTTTAAAACCTTTATCATCTCAATCAACCAATGGGACACAAGGAATTAACTGAATCCCAGTTTCACAAATACTTAAAATCACTTAAACAACAGGGGTACACAGTAAATCACAGAAAAGCACTTGGATTGATTTGGGGGAAATTACAATTTAGTTATAAGTAAATAAATCCATCCAAAAAGAACATATGTAAATTGAGAACATATCCCAAAATACTATCTCCTATGTATCCACGCACAAACATTCAAGCAAGGAACAAGGTTAGGAATCCTAATTTCTCATATGTATATTTGAGAAGCAACTTTAGAATATGTGAAAAGTAGTTTGGAATAAATGAAAGAGTATTGGGTCCCAGGAAGCTAAATGGTATAAAGGCAAGTGATTTAGCCTTGATAAGCTTTAGTTTCTCATCTGTTATATTTCAGTGCTACAGGGGATCTATGATCTCAGCAATGTATTTCCTCTAAAAGCAAAGATTACCACTCATTCATGCCTTCTCCACTTGTGTAATTCTTGTTCATGTCATCCCTAAACTCCCCCACTTCATTGGAGACCCCCCTCTTTAATATTCTGTATCAGGCTGTCCATATGCTACACCTCACTCTCAATATATGTCTGATCCACCTTTTATTACACTCATACATGTCTGATAATATCTTTTATGGTATATCTTACATACAAGTCATCACTTATGGTGTACTGCAACCTACAGCTAGGTAGCACATTGGATTGAGCGATGGATTTAGAATAAGGAAGACAAGTTCAAATCTTGTCTGTCACGCATTAGCTATGTGACCTTGGGCAAGCTACTCAGCCTCTGACTGTCTCAATTTCTTCATCTGTAAAATGAAGCTAATAATAGCATTTTTCCCAGAGTTGTTCTGAGAATCAAATTAAAATAATATTTATAAATCACTTAGTGAACCTTATAGCACTATGTAAATGCTAGTGACTATTCTTATTACTTAGATTTACCATTTTGATTGCTATTTTGGTCAACTACAATGTTGATTCTTTAGTTCTGGGATATATAGCTACATAGTGTCTCCAAAAGAATATTAACGTTAAAGAGATGGATCTGTGCTTTGGGGGCAGCTTGGGATTGTTGAAAACACTGGGATATTTCACAAACACAATCCAGTCCATTTTTTCTCCTATTTAGTTCTGGGTCCAGCTCATATATACTAATGAACTCCCTATCCATATGCATGTCAAAGTCTGGACAAATGGTTTTTCTTATGTGTATGGTTGGACTGATGGTGGTCATGAATCTCACTGAGAAAGCTTTGTAGCCTTCTAGAATTTATCAGCAAGAGTGACTTCCGCTCTCACTTAGATCTTGCAAGGACATATTTCATGACTGTAGTAAACACTTTTGGCAAGTATACAATCTCTATGTGTTACATTTTCTTTGATATTTTAATAGTTTGTTTTATTTTTCAAATAACAAGTTCTTTAATTAATCTCTCTCCCACTACTTTGCCCTCGTTAATTAAATACATAAATGAAAAACAAATACTCAGTAGCTGTATAGTCAAGCAAACAAATTCCTCCATTAGCCATATCCAAAAATGTATGTCTCCTTCTGCACACTTTAGTTCATCTCTTCTCCATCAGGAAGTATGTGGTGAGTTTCATCTTCATTCTTTGGGACTCCTAGTTTATCATTTATCAGAACAAAATGGAGTACTCATCACAGTTCTAAAGTCTTTCAAAGTCATTTGTCGTTGTGTAAATCGTCCTTCTACTTCTGCTCACTTTGCTCTGTTTCAGTTCACAAAGACCTTCCAATTTTACTCTGAAATTGTCCATTTCATCATTTCTTAAGACCTTATATTACAATATTTGATTACATTCATATACCACCATTTCTTGGGCCATTCCCCAACAGAAGAACGTCTACTTAACTTCCAGTTTTTGGCTACCACAAAAGAACTACTATAAATATGTTTATACAGATAGATCCTTTTCCCCTTTATTCAACTGTGGTATGGGCCTAGTAATAGAAGAGCTGGGCAAAAGGACATACATAGTTTAGCAGCCTTTTGGGATATAAGGCCCAATTCCCTTCCAGAATGACTGGACCAATTCACAGCTACATCAAGGGTGACTAGTATACCTCTTTTGCCCAAGCCCCTCAGACCTTTGTTGTTGTTTTGTAGAAGTTCAAAGTTGCTTTAATGTACATTTCTCTAATTATTAGTGATTTAGAACATTTTTTCATGTGATAGTAGTTAGCATTCATAGAACTCTTGAGGTGAGTGTCATTATTATCACCATTTTGCAAGTGAAGAAACTGAGGTAGATAGTGTTTAAGTGACTTGTGAGGGTCATGCAGGAATGGTTTGCCATATCCTTCTCCATCTCATTTTACAGAAGAGGAAACAAATGTAAACAAGATTAAGTGATTTGCCTAGAGTTGCACAGCTAGTACCTGAGACTAGACTTGAACTCAAGTCGTTCTGACTCCAGACCTGGCAGTCTAGCCACTGCACCACCTAGCTGAAGTATTCAAACTATGCTTCAGAGAGCGCTACTCCAATAGGCTGGCCATGTTGTTCGAATGCAAAATGTACACTTGCCAAAAAGACTATTTTATGGAGAATTTGCATGGGGCAGGAGATCACATGGTGACCAGAGGAAATGATACAAGGATACTCTCAAGGTCTCTCTCAAGAACTTTGGATTTGACTGTGCAACATGGGAGATACTGGCACAGGACCGCTTAGCATGGTGTGCCCACATAAGAAAAGGTGATATGCTCTTTGAGCAAAGCAGAATTGAGATAGCACAAAGTAAACGCAGGATATGCGAATTTGGGATATCCACCCCAAATTTTCATAAGGAGTATCTGTGCCCAACCTGTGGTAGAGCATCCTAGCTCATATTGGTCTGATCAGCCACAGTCGGACACACTAAAATTTCACTTTACAATGGTGATGTCATTTTGGTCCTCTTCAAAGACGAAGGACAACAACCAACCAGTCTCATGCAGCTATTGAGTATCTAAGGTTGATATGAACTCAGGTCTTTTGGACCCTGGGCCCAGCATTCTATTCCCTGCAGTACTTCACTACCTTGTATTTCATCCTTTGAAAATTGCCTATTCATATTTTTTGACCATTTATCTTTTGGGTAATGGTTCTTCGTCATAAATTTCAATCCATTCCTTCTATATCTCAGAAAGAACCACGTACCAGAAAAACTTCCTGCAAGAATTTTTCCACATTATCCTGTTTCCCTTTCTAATTTGTACTGCATTCAATTTGTCTCTGCAATGCCTTTTCTAATTTTATACAAAGAGAAGTATCCATTTTACCTTATATGATGCTCTCTATCACTTATTTAGTGATAAATTCTTCCTCTGTCCATATATCTTAAAAGTAATCTTTCTCTCTCCTCTAATTTACGTATGATGTGACCCTTTATATCTAGGTCATGTATCCATTTGGAATCTTTCTTGGTGTATGGTGTGAGGTGTTAGTCTAAACCTAATTTCTGCCAGAGTGCTTTCCAGTTTTTCCAGAAATTTTTGTCAAATAATACATCCCTACCCCCGTAACTGAGGTCGTTGTGTTTATTAAGTACTGTATTACTATGTTTGCATGTTTCTGTATGTTATATACCTAATCTGTCCCACTCTCTCTCTCTCTCTCTCTCTTCTTCAACTTCTCTCTCTCTTTTTTTGACCATTATCAAATAATTTTAGTGATTACTGTTTTGTAATACAGTTTGAGATCCGGTACTGATAGGCCACTCCTCTTTCTTTCCACTCATTTTTTTCATAATTATCCTTGAAATTCTTGAATTTCTACATATGAATCTAGTTGTTATTTTTTTCTAGCTATATAAAATATTCTTTTGGGAACTTGGTACAGCATTATTAAATAAATGAGTTAATTTAAGTAATATTGTAATTATATCATATTACCTTGATATACCTATCTTGACATACCTCCAATTATTTTATTCCCTTTATTTCTACAAAGAATGTTTTATATTTAAATTCTTATAGCCCCTAGGTAAATTTTGGTAGATATTCTCCCAAATACTTTTTTAATTTCCATAGTTATTTTGAATACAATTTTTCCTTCTAGCTCTTCCTGCTGAGTTAGTTGGTGTTGAATAGGAATGCTAATAATTTATGTGGATTTCTCTTATATCTTGTAACTTTGCTGAACTTATTAATTATGTTAATTTTAGTTAACTCTATAAAATTCTTTAAGTACACCATCATATTATCTGTAAAAGGTTGTTGTTTTTTTGAGGGGGTGTAACAGCAAGCACCTGGACATTCAGAATGACCTGCTGGTACAGGTTCTTAGATCTGCTTTTCTAAGGAAAACAACTTAAAAGAGGGTCAACAAACTACTTTAATTATTTTCACCAACAAAGAAAATACAAGCAGAGAAATAAAGACCAACAGGCAGGGCTTCTAACTGTCTGACCATAAGCAATATATACATCACTGATCAGCAGACAGATCCATTTGCCTGACCATTACATACATACACAGTTACTGGAGACAGAAGCAAAGCTGGGGCTTCTTAACAGCTACCCAGAGTCTGGTCTGGCACATGAACCTTCTTCCAAAGAGTAAACCCCAAAGCAAAACCTCACCTCAGAGTATATATACACTTTTCAGAGCCAGAGGACTCTGGTGACATAGTGCCTCATTAGAAATCAACAAAAGGTGTGTGTCTTCCTACAAAACAAGCCTCCCCTAATCAAGCTTCCCTTAATGGGCTCCACCTGAGGTCTATAAATGGGTGGGGAAGATCTTTAACTCTCATTGGGGGAGGGGGTGGTATTTTCTCCTTGCCAATGTCTATTTCCCCAATTTATTTTTATTATCTCTTTACTATAGCTAGCATTTCTAGTATCAATGCTAGGAAATACAAGCTATTATTACTTTGGGAAATAGTTGTGGTGATAAAAATACCCATGATTGTGCTGAAAAGATCTTTAACTTTTCTCCATTTGCTCTTAGATTTGACACTACTCACTATTTTAAGGAAAGGTCTATTTATTCCTATGTTTTCTAGAGTTTTTAATAGAAAGGAATGTTAGATTTTGTCTAAAACATTTACAGTATCTATTGATATAATCATATGGTTTTTATTATTTATATAACTAATGCGTTATTCTATGTATATTCTTCCTCATGTAGAACTAACTTGGCATAAACTCAATCTGTTCAGAGAGTATAGCATTTCTAATATATTTTTGTAGCCTATTTGATAATATTTTATTTAAATTGTTTGCCTCACTGTTCATTATAGATAGTTCTGAAATTTTTTCTCCACTTAGTGTCAAGATCAGATTTTTATCATTGACAATGATTAGAAGGATGATTTCTTTTCTTATTATTAGAAGTTGTAATGTAGCATTAGAATGATGTATTACCATTAGATTATACAATATTCACTTTCCTTTGATGTTTAAGATATTTCACTTGTGAATTCATCTGCTAATGGAGTAGCTATAATCACGGCTTACTCAATTTCTTTTTGTGACATTAGATTATCTTAAATATTCTATTTCTTCTTTTGTAATCTAGGTATTTTATATTTTTAAATATTAATCTACTTTTTCTAAGTTATCAATTTGTTAGCATATAATTGGGGGAAAGAGCATCTGATAATTTCCTCTACTTCACCTTCAATTGTTGTAAATTCTCCTTTTTCAATTTTGACATGGACAATTTTTTTTCTCTGTTTTTAATCATGTTAGCCAACAGTTTATCTCTTTCCAATAAAAAATGATGCCTACTTTTAATTATTAATTCATGGGGCTTTTTTACTTTGAATTGTACTAATTTCTTTTTAAATTTTCATAGTTTCTACTTTGCTGCTTAGGAGAGGATTTTTTATTTCTGTTTTAAGTTTTCTTAATTGGATGTCTAATTCAGTGATTTGTCTGTTCTCTCTTTTATTGGTGAAAGTGTTTAGAAATACAAACTTCTCTCTCAGAAGTACTTAAACTGCATCCCAGAGGTTTCAGTATAATTTCTCTTTGTTATTGTTTTCTGTGATGAAATTTCCATGATTTCTATAATTTGTTCTTTACACTACCAGTTCTTCAGAATTACGTTAGTCTTCAATTACTCTTTCATTTTCTTTAAAGGCCCTTTCTTGACTATGATTTTATTTCATCATGATCAGTAAATCCCTTATTCAGTATTTTTACTTTTCTCATCTCTTGGTGAGATCTTTATAATCCAATGCATGGCCAATTTTTGTAAAAGTGCCACTTATAGCAGAAAGGTATATAAATTTCTTTCTATTCCCACTCAGTAATTCAGTAATTGCTAGAAGTCTCTCATCTCTAATTTTTCCAAAGTTCTTTTTAGGTCTTTAACTTCTTTCTTACTTGTCTTTTGGTTAGATATGTCTAAGTCTGAAAGGAGTGCACAAAGATTCCAAACTGCTGTAGTTTTACTATTTCTTTCTTCAATTATATTAACTTTTCTTTAAGTACTTAAATGTTACATTATTAAAAGCATATATATTAAGAGTTTATATTTACTTGTTATCTATAGTACCTTTAAGTCTAATATGATTTCTGTGCTTATCTATTTTTATTTTACCTATATTTACTGTAGTAGTAGTAGTACTAGTGCTAGTACTAGTAGTAGTAGTAGTGGTAACAGTAGCAAGAATTTATATAGCACTTTAAGAATTGCAAAGAACTTTACAAATATCTCATTTTATCTTGACAAAACAACATAATTCTCAATTTTATTATTCATCTTTTTCTTTTGTTTTGATATTTCTTGTTGTCTTGTTGAGTCGTTGTTTTCTGTCTGGTTCATTCTAATTTTCCCAGCATGCGGTTCTTGAGTTAGGTTTCCACTGTCTCTTCAAAGGTGTCAATTTTGCTTGCCATTTTTTATTCCCTAACTTTTTCATTCCTTATCTCATGTTTCATTTCTTGTTGGTGCTTCTGAAAATCTCTGTGGCAGTCTTGATATTTCTAATAAGATCATCTTATCTCTTTATAGTTACATGTAGCAAAGAATCTTGCATGATTTTAATATATGCATAGGAGACAACTTGACAGAGTTGCATTATGTTGCATTATTCTCTGTTTAACCAATAGTTGGTTTTTTTTAAAATAACACAGTAAGACCTTCTATCCTCCATATCATTCAAATGATTGAAAAGACATGACCAGTTGTAGAAAATTATGAAAGCCTTCCTGCCTTCTTGATTTTCATTAGATTTATTAATAATTTCATCATTAATGATTCTAAAATTAATTATGACACAATTAATTAAAGATCTCATTGAAGATATTTTTGAAAGATGGATATCCTCTTCACTGTTATTATGTGGATATAATAAAGAAGGCATGAGTTGGGAACTGTTGTTGATTTTTTCTAATAACAGATCAATCCATGATAATAACAGTATATTTGCACTACTTGTGTAGAATCATAAAGTCTCAGAAGTGAAAAGGACCTCAATAAACCAAAGTCGAACAGGAATTCCCTATATGGTAACTTCCAACAACTTCATAGCATTCTTAAAGGGAAATCACTTTGCACACCTTATGATGTTATAAAAATGTGATCTTATATTATGCCTCATTTTCCCCACTGAGTTTGACATCTTTATTAGGGAATGGGCGTATGTTTATTTTTAGCCCCCACAGAGCCTAGTGCCCTGTCACTAGCTGTTAACTGTGGGCAAGTCACTTACCCCTCTGATCTACAGTTTTCTCATCTGTTAATAGGAATAATTAATCGTTACCTTGTAGAGTTGTTATGAGAAAAGAACTATGTAAATCTGAAGCTATAAAAGCTATGAAGCTATGAAAAGACAAGCTCTAAGAGGTGCTCAGGAACTCTTCTTTGAATGAATTACTGTAATGGAAGCTGGACTGAGCTGTGTTGATACTGAAGCTGAAGTCCCTATATTAGCTTCTGGTCAGCATGAGGCATAGGTCAGACTTTGAAGCAGATTCAGTGGATTGCTGTTGGAAGCTTAAAGAGAAATTGGAAAGTTTTGAATGTACTGTTTGAAACTACTGAAAATAGATTTATAAGCGCTTCAGCCCTGAGGAACACTCAATATTTCTGAAGCGCTTTTGATTTATGTATCCATGAGGGAAATATTCTTGTATAATTTCTTTTCCAGTTGTTGCCTTTCAGAAATAGCACCAGAAAAATCTTAAAGGAGGGAGCCTTGCAGAACCTCCTGTCAGGGCCCTCTCCGTGGTGTGTGGCTAATGTGGCTCAAGGACATAGCTGTCACTTGCCTTGTTACACAGTTATTGTAGTCAAATCACTTAGGAGTTCTCGCTGGTACAGCAGACAAATCCACTAAGCAACAAGAAGTGAAAAATACCCATGAGCACAAAACATGCCCAGCTGCCCAGCTGGCTCCTAATTCTTCCTGCTAAGCAGCTGCAAGTCTGTCCTTAGTCTACTAAATCTAGAAGCTACCCTCCCACACCCCAAAGCACAGTACTGATCTAGACCCAGGAGTTCTAGGACATTTTAAAATTCAAATAAAATTTTTGGATAGGACTTTTTCATTCGAAGAATTAAATTCTTAACAGATAAATTTATCTACCAACTTGCTGGTTATTTGTTCTTAGGTCACTTTACAGAAAAGTTTATGTTACTTTTCCTCTGCAGTCAGAAAGAACTGAATTCAAGTACCATCTCTGACACATACTTGACAAGTATACCCGTGAATGTACATAACCCAACTAAGGATGATGGGAAGCAGGCTGGACTGAGTCAGAAAGATCTCAGGTTCAGGTCCTACTAGGTAATGTACCTTCAAGAGGTTTTGTAGTTGTTCCCTACTGCTCCCATTGAAGCAAAGAATGGCCCATTTGAATCTCAACTCACTACTTGAAAATGCAAAATTTCTGGAGGAATCAGGATTTACAGCACAGGGAAAGGATGCAGGTGATCTCCCTTAGGATCCTAGACTCTCTGGGACTCAGAAGAGTTACTACTTTTATGGCCATAGTCTAGTCTAATGGGAATCTACTTCTGCAGAAAGCCAGCCCATCCCAGGGGAAGAATGAACTCCTCAGTCAGCCCTAGCAAGGAGACAGGCAATCATCACAAGTCCCTGTAGTCTTTTCATTCTCACATTGATACCCTGTATCACTGCCTCACTGACTCTCTCCTCAGTTCCTGTAGTGAGTCCCAGCTAAATTCTTGCCACTTCTCACAGAAAGATGGAAGAGAAGAAGACCGCCCATCAGGGGAATTACAATAGCGTATGCAAACAAACAAACAAACCATCTATAAGGATCTTTCATTTGTCAGACCACAGCAATCCTTTGAACCTAGTGTCTTGGACTAAGTGACTTTCAACAAATTAAGGCATCCTGCTTTCCCTATCTCCCTCAAATTTTAAAGAGCCAGTGGCCATAAATTCTGTGACCTGACACCATCCTCTCCCATCGTGGTGATCCCTGGGAGTTCAGGGTCTGAGCTTGGGCAGGGAAAGAGTAACCTAAAGCCTTCATAAGCCCAGGAGCATGAGAGTTATCATGAGTTCCTGTGGCCTCTTCTCTGAACCACACTTTTTCTAATCCATCAGATATTTGAGACAAAAAGCTCAGACAAAATGACTCAGACCACAAACTCCACTTCCCGCTCAAGTGGTACAGCTGGTGTTCAGGTTCCTGGAAGGGGTGACATCTGTATTGGTCTTTGAAGAAGGGAGATGAAATGAGCAGAAGGGCATTCCAGGCCCAGAAGGCATCATGAACAAAGATGTGAAGGCATATATGTGAACCCAAAGTCAGAACCCCCTTTGTGGGTGGGGGTTTCCTAGGTCCTAATGGGGGTCATCACATCATCTCCCTTAAATTAATGGAACTTCTTGAGGGCAGAAACTTTTGCTTTTTGTCTCTTAGTCCCGTGCCTGGTGCATAGTAGGTCCTTTGGGGTAGGTAGTTGGCACAGCAAAAAAATCAGCAAGACTCACTTTGTTGAGTTCAAATGCAGCCTCAGAACTTGCCAGTCATTGGCAAGTCACTTTACCCCACTTGCCTCAATTTCTTCATATGTAAAATGAGCTAGAGAAGAAAATAGCAAACCAGTACAATATCCTTGCCAAGAAAACCATCACATGGGATCATGAAGAGAGCTTATTTTCATCCCCTCTGTGGTACTAATGATTCTTTTATCCCCCCCAAATATTCTGAATATATTTAGTATATATTATGTACAAATTGTGAACATGCATACATGTTTTTCCCTAATAGAATATAAGCTTCTTGAGTGCAGGATTTGTGCTGTGTATCCCCAGAACTTAGCATGGTGCCTTGGCCCATAGTGGGTACTTAATGAATACTTGTTCAGCTAGAGTTAAACTAGATTAAGATTTGTTTCCACTTTAAAAGGCTATAATCTACTTTTGTTCCCTTTCTTTATGTTTCTTGTTTTTTATTTGGTTGCTTTGTTTGTGCTGTTTTTTGCAACATGGCTCATATAGAAATATGTTTTGCATGCCTTCACAGGTACAATTGATATCATACTGCTTGGCTTCTCAGGGGTTGGAGGAGTGGCTGGAAAGAGGGAGAGAAATTGAAAAATCTTTCAAAATGAATGTCAAAAGTGGAAAAAATAAATATTTGTGGCCTGAAGAAAATAAAAATAAAAAGCTATGATCCAGGGATTCTTTGAGCTTCCTCTGTAGCATGCACATGCTTTGTTGCTGAAGAGCACCCTAGATAGAGCACTTAAAGTCAGAAAGATTTGAGTTCACTTTCAGCCTTAGACATTTGCAAGCTACATAACCCTGGGTACCCTTTCCTCTGTAAAATGAGGGGGTTAGATGTGGGCTCTAAGGTCCCTTCCCATTCTAATTCAATGAGCCTATCCATGATCCTTTTTACATCCACCCTCCCCATAATATTCCTGGATAACTGAGATAATGGCCCAGACTAGTATGCAGCCTCAGAGGCAGCTCCCTCCACAGTTGGCCCACAGCAAGACCCAAGTTAGACAGGAATAGGGCCTGAGGTGAAGCAGGTATCATATTTCTAAAATACTTTCTCAGCCGCTAGAGCCCACAGGAAGAAAAACTATAATTTCTTCAGGAAATCCACAAAGATGACAGCAAATGGGATTGTTATTGTGTATAGCACATGCAAAATCTGGCCCGCCAGAGATTTCTGACACTCTCCCTGCTCCCCACCCCTCCCCTCTTCCACCCCTACAATAGAATTGCATGTTAATAGCTACAGTTATTACCTGCTACTCAGGAAAAATAATTTTTAATAAATCTTTGGTTTTTCTTGCCTGTTCTTTCTCTATCACAACAGGCTGCCTCTTCCTTCACCATATCACCATCTCTTATGTGGTTTCCTCTTCCTCTTGCTCTGTCCTTTCTCTGGAAACTCCCATGATCTAGAAATTTCTGTACTTAAAAAATCACAAGCTAGAAATTTCTAGCTTCAGAAACTCTCCAGAAATGTCCAGGTTTCTTCCTGCCTGTAACCTCAGGGGCTGAAAACCAATCAGATGTTTTGAGTGTAACCTTTGCCTTCTCTAAAACACACCTGAGCAGCTTTGATGCAGGAGCTACCGCTAATTCCCATCCTGAGCCAGCTCCCCTGACCTGGTACAGCTTGAGCTATCCTGAAGATCAATCCAAGAATCCGAGACTAGAATTTCTCCAGAATTCCCCTCCTTCTTGTCATCCATGCCATCCTGAGAAACCTAGACCCTAGGTGCCCTGCTTCCTATTGGTGACTTACTCCCCGTGGGTGCCATTTGAGGTAGAATGTCAACCATGTTTTGCCTCACTCACTCACTCAAGCCTAGACTTTCTCCAGGCTCCGCTTCTTTCTTCTTAACATTACTTTGATCCCTATTAATCTCCCACCCACCCCATTTCCAGCTCATCTTTAAATGTCATCTTGCCCCATTAGAATATAAGCTCCTTCAGGGCAGGGACTGTCTTGCTTACTTGTGTTTAGATCTCCAGTGCTTAGTACCTTGCACTGCTTAATAAATGCCTTAGTTATCTAAAAAAAATTTTTAATTTGACACACCTTGCTCCTCTTTTTCCTGAGGTAGGGACCACTAATGTGGAATTCGGGAATAGTTGGGGGATTCCCTTGGCTTTACTTAAGTGTTTTCCAGTGTACGGCAAAGGTTCTCAACCTTTATTGTATCACCAATCCCTTGGGCAGGTTGATGGACACCTTTGCAGAATAATTATTTCCCTTCATGGACTCCCTCAGCCTCCCAAGGCTTCCTGGTGACATCCCCAGTTACTTTCCTTCCCTGCCCCAGTGTGACAAGTGTCAGTGGGCTACCCTCATTGGAGGCATCAGGTAGAGAGCTGTCCCTTCCTGCCCCAGTGTGAGTGGCTATGAGATGAATTAAACTTATGTTTCCACAGAAAATATGTAATATCTGTAATATCAGTGATAATCATTTAAGATCATTTTTGAACCCTCTGTAAGGGCCAGAGCCTGAATTGATCAACAAGAAAAGCCCGGACCTAACAGCTTCTTTGTTCTTTGCTCCCTGAGTAAACTCAGAGTATACCTTCCTATGTCAACAAGGCCAGATGGGGCTGACTTAAGATAAGCATTAATTAAGGATCCCTAACCCAAAACACTATCTTGAATAATGGCACTTTTTCCACATTTTAATATTTTGTGGACATATACTATGTTATATCACATTAACAGTAAAGGAAACACAGATATCCTGAGTGGTAATTTCAATTGACACTTTGTCAGCTCCCTTATCTTATTATATTTACCCACTGTTCAATTAAGATATCACTTAGCCTGTTTGCCTCTTTTACCAGACCTTCAGGTCAACACCAGAAAGACTGTACATCAATTAAGGGAATTCCTTTAAAAGAATTTATATCATGTCATTCTATAAAGAAAATGAGGAATGTGGCAGTAGTGTACATCACATGGAGTGAGGTTAGTGAACCCTGGAATGGTGGCCAATGGGAGGCAGGCTGGGAATTTGAATTGAAAGCAGGGCATATAAACCTTGCATTTGTCTGAAGCAAGTCTAATAGTTCATTAGGTACTATGCATTGATTCATTCAAGAATGAATGTAAAAATTAATAAATCTTTTCCTGACTTCAAGACAGATATTGTCCTTTTTAAAGTGAGTGTGTTTCTGACAGGGCTCACTGAGCTGTTCTTCCGGTCCCTGACTCCTGCTTCCTGGGGTGTTCACAGTGAAGCCCAATAGTCTTCTTTTTTTTTTTTTTTGGCTTTTCCTTTAAAATACCATCTGAATGGGGCTATTGATTTCGACATTGGCTGACTAGCCTACATCTCTTAAAAGGCCTCTTTGGTCCTGACAATGGACTATAACATTGCCTTAATTTCAAGACCTGGAATGAGAACTGGGTTCGAATCTCCTCTGTAACACAGGCTGTGAGACCTTGAGCAGAGTCTTTCAACTGTATGGGCCTTAGGGTGCTCATCTATAAAATGGGAGTAAGGAGGGTTATGCTACCTCACAAGGAAAGTACTCTGTCCTCTGTAAAGCATTAGAAAAAAGTAACACCACTACTAAGACTACTATGATTATGTCAAATATTTATCCAAACCTACTCCTTCCCTCCCATTTTTATCAGCACAGCTGAAATGCTACCAATCAATCATCTGCCCAACATTTCTTAAGCACCTACTATGTGTCAGGCACCGAGCTAGGCACTGAGGATGCTGAGAGAAACTGCAAATGATTTCTGTGGTCTCCATGGCTCTTCAGAGTTTCCAAAGCATTTTCAAAATGTTCTCTTCTTTGATGCTCACAAGAACCCTGGGCAGGAGGCAGGGTAGGGCGGGGCACAGGGGTCCTCTCATTCTTGGCCCAACGCTCCTTTCACTGCCCCCCACTGCCTGGCTCAGTGCCATGAAGCCTCCTCCACAAACAGGCAGGAATGCATGCAAACACACTTTTCCTCCCACAGAGAAAGTATTATTTTTAACCCTAATATATGCAGGCAATGCTCAGGATTTGCCAATTAGTGTTGAAGGAAGGCAAAAGGAAAAAATAGAAGGAAAAATAAAAATTCATTCATCCTCATGAAACTAATTGGAGGTTCTTGATATTCATCCACAGAATAATAGTGGCTAACGATCATGTGGCATTTTATGATTTGCCAGGCGCTTACAATATTATCTCATTTGATCCTCACAATTCTGAGAGATGCTATTATTATAACCACTTTACACAAGAGGAAACTGAGGCCAAAAGTGGTTGTGACTTTCCCAGGCTCATATAGCCAGTGTCTGAGGAAGCATTTGAATGGAGGCTTCCTGAATCTCTACTAAGCAGCCCAGCTGCCTTTACCAAGCTGCTTCCCAAAGTGCCCAATGAGTACTGAGAGTCAGTGTCTGCTATGACTTGTTTTCTCCTTTAAGAGTCTGATACCCTGGATGGCTGAAAGGAAAGGATATTGGAGGCAGAGGAAATAGCAGTGACCTTGCTTACATTTCAATACTTAAAGCATCTGTGAAGCTTTAGAATATACACAATAGTTATGTATACAATGATGATACAAAAAAACTAAAAAGCAGTACTGAATACAGCTCTGATGAATTGCAACAAATAATCTTAGTCAGCTAGGTGGCACAGTGGATCGAGCACCAGGCCAGGAAAAAGAAAGACATATTCCTGAGTTCAAATCTGGTCTCAGATGCTTACTAGCTATGTGAGCCTGAACAAGTCACTTCATTCTGTTTGCCTCAGTTTCATCATCTGTAAAATGAGCTGGAGAAGGAATAGCAAACCACTCCAATATCTTTGCCACTTGCAGTCACTAATAGGCAGACACACCTGAACAGCAAGTGAATAATCTTGTCCCTTGGGGAACCAATAAGGAAAGGCACCCCTCTCCTTTTAGTCCTGAGATGGGGATCCCTGATGTAGGATGTTGGCACAATTGGGGTGTTCGTTGTTTTTCAATGTGTTCTTAAGTATTTTTCAGTATAGGGTAAGGATTCTTCACTTTTACTGTGTCGACTCCTTTTGGCAGTTTGATGAAGCCTATGAACACTTTAGAAAAATGTTTTAAGTACATGAAATAAAATACAAAGGATTACAAAGGAAACCAATTATATTGAAATATAATAATCAATTTTGTAAATTCAAAAACCCCAAGTTAAGGTTACTCTAGTTAGTCTGATCAACTAGGTGAGTTTACAGAAAAGTAAGTTTTTAATATAAGATTTTGGGTATGGTGCCTCCATCAGGGGTGACAAGAATTAAACATCTGCTCTACAGTGAACACTATTTTTAGTGCTTTACAAATTTTAATTCATTTGATCTTCAAAATAACTCTGTTGTAAACAACCCAGGGAGGTAGATACTATTATTAACCCCATTTTACAGGTAAGGAAACTGAGGCAGACTTGTTTAGAGTCATATAGCTGGAAAGCATCTAAGGTCACTTTTGAAATCGGGTCTTCCTAACTCCAGGCCCAGTGCTCCATCCATTACCCTACTTAGCTGCCTTGGGGTAAAGGCACATGGTGACTTGCATGTACTCAGATATAAATAAATAACTGCATTATTATTTTAGGGCATACATAAGATCCAAAGGACTCCATATATGTGTTAGCCTAGACTCAATCTATATTCATAGATTTTTCCAGAGTAAACTCTAGGTGAGGGAGTAGCAAACCAAAAAAAAAAGGACTTTGTCCCTGTAAGCCCAGACCTTCTAGGCTATACTTTTTTTTTCTTCACAAGGAAGGATTCAAGTGTGAGTGATGCATCAGTGCCAAATCAAAGACCAACAATGAGGGGGAGGTAACCTCTGTGGTCTCAGAAAGAGCAGAACCTTCAGAGGAATGGGTGAAGGGGGGAGACATTAAAATGGAGAGATGGGAAGGAAGGGGGCCTGACTTTGGAGGACACTGATGAATGCTTCTATGGATGAAGAAAAGAAGCTTACACTGGATGAGGTCTGGGAGAGCTGATGTTTGAAAAGTCTACTTGTCCCATGAGGTGGCAACTCACTCACAGGTGGATGAGGAGAAAGATGGATGAAAGGAGGCAATTTCGAGGCAAATGTAGAAGAAAAATAAAAGATCACCAAGAGAGGTGGAGGGAGGAGAGATCCTACAATGTACTATCTGACTGCTGCAATAATTGGCATTGTTGTGAGAGTTAGACACGATGGGGAAGGGGATGCAGGTGGTAAGCCCTACAGGGGAAGGCGGAAAGCACCTAGGGGGGAGACCCTAAATACTTGGAAAGTTTTGATGGTATGAAGAATACAGAGAAAAGAGAGAAATCAGATGACTATAGGGCTCACGAATCTGAGAATGGAAATCTAAAGCAAACAGAAAGATGGATAATAAAGAGAAAGAAATCCTCTTTGGATGGGGGCACAGCAAATGAAATTTTAAGAAAACACACCCAATGAACAGTGCTAACTGAAGGGGAGAAAATAAGGCAAGACTACTGACTAATACCAATACTAATACGGAGAGCGAAAAGGAGAAGATAGAAATCTATAACCAGACAAAAGCAAGAGAGAACTAATGAACAAAATCCCAAATGGAAAGGGGTAACCAACAAAAGGAAGTGATGGGGGTGGGGAGGGGAAGAGAGCCCGTGGGAACAAGGCCATCTTCAAAAAATTAAAGTGAAGTAACTGAAGGAACATAACACTATTTATTATGGAAAAATCATAAGCTTAAAAGAAACAATTTTAGATGGAGGAAAATATAAACCTAACTGTTACAGTTGTAAATCTGAATGGATTAAACAATACAATAAAACAAAAAGAGTGGCAGATTGGATAAGAAAACAAAACCCTACAATCTGTTGCTTATAAGAAACACATTTTTTAAAAAAGATACACACAAAATAAAACTGAGGAGATAGGGGAAATTTTACTGTGTGTCAAATGAATTCAAAAATGCAGGAGTTGCCATTATGCTATCAGACAAAGACATTCAAAAAATAAAAAGGGATAAACAAGGAGACTATATTAAGCTGAAAGGAACCATAGACAAGAAGCCAAGATCCATAATAAATGTATATGTATAAATGCTTTAGCACCCAAATTCATAAAAGGAAAGATTATCTGAGCTTTGAGAAGACATAGATAGTAACATAATAGAGAGAGAAGATTTCAATATCCCTCTACCAGTTTTGAATAAGACTAATGGAAACAAACAAAAGAGAAAATATGGAACTGAACATATTTCTGGAGAAACTAGAGTTAAAAACTTATGGCATCTTCAAAATGGGACAGCAAAAGCTATTTCTGTAGACCACATGGAACTTTTACAAAAATTAACTATGTACTAGGGCATAGAGATATTTCAAACAAATGTAAAAAGGGAGAAATAATTAATGCGTATTTTAGAAAACATATACAAGAAGAACAGAAATTGGTTCAGGGGCTGCAAACAAAAGATACGGAGCCAAACAGAGACTTACCTATGAAATCTTTAATAAGGAATGGGTCAAAGAACAAATCACAGAAATAATTAATAAATATTAAAGAAAACTAAAATGATGAAGCAACATACTAAATTTAAGGAATGTAGCAAAAGCAGCCCTTAGGGAGAAATCATAACCTTGCAATCCTACATTAATAAAATAGCAAAAGAGAGTATTGATGAATTGAAAATGCATTTTTTAAAAATTAGAAAATAAATGCACAAACCTAAAATAAGCACAAAAGAGGAGATATTAAATATTAGAGGAAAATATATAAATTGGAAACTAAAAATAGAAATAATAAACACAAGTAAATGCTGATTCCTTGAAAGATTAATACTGATAAACCCTGAGCTAATCTGATTAAAAAGAGATTAGAAAATCAATAAAATAGCAAATGACCTGGATAAAATATAGAAATTGAAATTTTAAAACTAAAATAAATCTAAAGAATAATTAGACTGTATTATGCACAGCTATATGCTATCCAAACTGAGAACACAAAAGAAATAAAGGAATACCTTCAGAAGCATAAAATACCCAAACTATCAGAAGACCAGCTAGAGATTTTGAATAACCCGATCTCAAAAAAGGAAATAGATCTAGCTGTAAAAGAACTACTAAAGGCTCAAATTATTCTCAAAAATTGAGAGAGAAAGAACACTCCAAGAATCCTTTTAGGAGACAAATATCGTCCTAATAGTTAAATCAGGGAAAGAAAAACACAGAAAGAAAACTATAGCGATGAACATTGACTCAAAAATTTTAAACAAAATCTTATCAAACAGCTACAGCGATTAGCCAAGAAATCATTCATTCTAATCAAGTGGAATTTTATGCCAGATATCCAAAAATGGTTCAACATTAGGAAATCATTCATTATGAACAAGTGGGATTTATACCAGGAATGCCAGGATGGTTCAACATTAAGAAAACAATCAACCTAAGTAATCATATTAAAAAGCAAAACTTCCCGAACCACATGATCATTACAAGATTCAGAGAAAGCTTTTGACAAAGTACAACATTCCTTTATGCTAAAAACCCTACAAGTATGGGCATAAAGATACCTTCTTTCAATATCATAAAAAAGCATTTATCTAAAACCAAAATTAAGTATCATATGCAATGGGGATACCAGAACCTTTCCCAAGAATACTAAAATGAAGCAAGGAGAACCAATTGCCTGACTCTATTTGTATAGTTCTGAACATGATAGTCATAGCAATAAAAAAGAGACAGGAATTAAAGGGATAAAGACATGTAGAGGAGAGATTAAAAACGAACGCTGTTTGCTAATGATATAATGGTTTACTTGGAAACCCCCAGGGAATGAGCAAGGATACTAATTGAGACAATTAATAGCTTCAGCAAAGTTGCAGGCTATGAAATATATCCTCAGAAATCAACAGCATTTCTACATAATAATAAAAAAACACAAGAAGTAAACATAAAAGGAAATCTCATTCCAAGTAACTACAAAATACATAAAATATCTGGAGATCATAGACAGAAGGATTCAAATGTGGGGGTAATTAGGGAGGGGAGACAGCTTAAGTGTTTAAGGGGAAGTGACTATAATATAAAAGCACAGGTAATAATATAAAAAGAAGTTAGACTAGAATCAGGGGTAGGAAACCTGCAACCTTCAGCCTATATATGACCCTCTGGGTCCTTGGGTATGACTTTTTGACTAAGTCCAAATTTTACAGAACAAACCCTTTTATTAAGAGGATTTGTTCTATGTGAAATTTGGATTTAATGAAAGGGCTGTACTTGAGGACCTAGAGGGCCACATGTGGCCTTGAGGCTATAGGTTCTCCACTCCTGGTCCACTCAAAAGACCCTTCCTACTATGAAATGCAGGATGATTCATTATTCTGAGTGAGGCTTTCAAATATTAAATGCCTTAAATGGCTTACTTTGATGCTGCCAGCGTGGAGGCTTTATCTAGAAACTAGTACAAATCTTAAATTCTCCATACTTTCTTATCTACTAGAATTCTTGTCTATGTTTTTTCATAAGTCCTTCATAGACTTGCAGCATGTTAAGTAGAACCTGATCTTGCTCTATCATCTCTTCCATGGCACCAATGATCCATCTGTCACCCATTGCTCTCCCTACATGACCAATCCCCCTCTTTCTCCAGTCACACAGGCGCTGTTTGGCTTTTATGCCCCTGTTTACATGAAAGTTATCCCTGAAACCTAATACAACTTATTCCCATCATGTAGCACTTGGTTGCTCTTTGGGTTGTCATTATATTCTTCTGAGATCATGGTGTTCTCAATGCATAGACATATAACATCACTGAGAGAACACTGTTTTTAAAGAGATTTGCTTTAACATCAATGCCATTCGGGGTCATTTAAGGTACCACACAATTCATCAAAGGTAAGACAAAGAGTGATTCTAGGATTAACTAGACTTAACAAGGAAGAAATTATCCAAGGTAGTCATAGTGATGGACTCACTTTTAACAGGTTGCCTCTCCAGCTGCACATTATGATCTAGGCAGTATCCGTCTTTCATCTACTTTGTTTTTCAGTGTAGATGATTAACCTAATTCTTTTTTCATTGCTGTAGATTTCCCTGAAGAGGCTTAGAAGTGTTCAAGGACTTGATGTCATTAGTAATAATGTTACCTTCAAACCAGAGTATTTGGAGAATCTCACATATTTAAATATTATGAAAGATATCTCCTACGACACTTCAGTTCAGGAATTCTTAACTCTTTTTGTGTAAGGGATCCCTCTGGCAGTTCAATGAAGACTATGAGCCCCTTCTCAGAAAAAAAAATTCTAATGATAAAAAGCAGAAAATTATAAAGAAAATCAATTATATTCAATTATAGCTATCAAAATATTTTTTAAAAAACAACAGTTCATGGATCCCAGGTTAAGAACTCTTGCCTTAGTTGATAAACATCACTTAGTGTTAATGTTCAATGTGTCTTAAAGAATGTTATTAAATTATTAGCCAATATTTATTGTAGTGGCATGTTCATTTGAAGCAAGTCCAATTCTTGGCATAGTATTTTTCTTATTTGCTCATGTTCATCAAGAGTTATATCAATTAAGTGTAAGTGAACAAATATTTATTAAGTACTATAGTGTTTTAATGGGAGTTAAAGATCTTCCCCACCCATTAATAGGCCTCAGGTGGAGCTTGATTAGGGGAGCCCTGTTTGCTTGAAGGTTTTCACAACTTCTGGTCATTAGACACTGAAGCACATGGGTTGTGTTGCCTTCTGGCTCTATATATACTCTGAGGTGAGGTTTTGCTTTGGGGTTCAATCATTGGGAGAGTGTTCGTGTGATGAGGCAAGATGAGACTCTGGGAAGCTACTAAGGAGGCCCCTTATCCTGGCTTTGAAAATCCCGATGTTGGTGCTTCTCTCTCTGGTAACTATGTACTTTGGTTGGTTGTTGTCCTTCGTTTTCAAAGAGGACCACCATGACATCACCACGATAAAGTGAAGTTTCAATATGTCCGACTGTATCTGATCAGACCAATATGAACTCTACCACAAGTTGGGCACAGGTAATCCATATGAATTTTGGGGGTGGATACTCCAAATTTGTGCATCCCACGTTTACTTTGTGCTGTCTCAATTCTGCTTTGCCCAAAGAACACAGCACTCTTTCTTATGTGGGCAAACCATGTGGGCACCAGCAGTCCTGTGCCAGAGTCTCCCATGTTGTGCAGTCAAATCCAAAGTTCTTGAGAAAGACCTTGAGAGCTGGTAGTATAATGGATAAAGCACTGAATCTGGAATGGGGAAGACCTGAGCTCAAATCCAGCCTCTGGTACTTACTAGCTGTGTCCTTAACTCTGTCTCCATTTGCTCATCTGTAAAATATGGGTAATAACAGCACCTACTTGGCAGAATTGTTGTAAGGATAAGGTCTTATAATATATATAAAGTACTTAGAACAGTACCTGGCATGCAGTAGGTACCATATAAATAATGATTCCCTTCTCTTCCCTGGTTCCCTCCTCCTCTGATTGGACAGTTCTTTCTGGAATCTTCATAGGAGGAAGCACCATGGCAACCATGCTTACTTCAGACCTAGACCAGCCTATGACTTCCTGGATGACTTCTCCATTTTGTCCCCAAAGTGGGTCCTTCCTCCTTCCCCTCCTCAGGTTCCTTTTATATGTTATCTTCTACCATTAGAATCCTTGAGGGTGGAGACTATCCTTTTTGCTCATTATTTATATACCCCAGTTTGTATTAGCACAATGCCTGGCATAATAATATTTACACTAGTTTCAAGAAGAACGGTGTGTTAATAACTAGGGGATCAGTAAGAAGCCTCACCTGAGCTATATTTCAAGGGAAGCATGAGAATCCAAAAGGTCACATGCCCCAGGAAACTTATTGTAGGGAAACCTTAACACTTTTCAAGATCTCTTCAGCTTGGGACTCTGGTCACTACCCTCTGCCCCTCAGAGCCATGAACTCCATGAACTCCATAAGAAGGAAGCTCAGCTCAGAACATGTCATTTCTCCCCTGGCTGCATTACTCTTGAGATTTGTCTGACTTCTCCACCATATCCCTGCATAGGATTCCTGCCTGCCCATCTCCCACCAACTTCTCAGTTTTCTTTTGTGTGTTGTCTTCCCCTACTAAATTGTAAGCTCCTTGAGGGTAGGAACTATCTTTTTTTAGTTTTCTTTTGTGTGTTGTCTTCCCCTACTAAATTGTAAGCTCCTTGAGGGTAGGGACTATCTTTTTTTAGTATTTGTATCCCCAACACTTAGCAGAATGCTAAGTAGCCAGTCCTTGTGCTATGGTATAAACAATAAATGTGTATTGACTATTGACAAAAGCAGGTGGGGAAGGAATACATTTCAGAAATGGCAAATCACCCAAGCAAAGGCAGTGAGATGGGAAATGGGATATTGTGGACAGAGTATAGCTAGCAAGCCTGAGAATGAAGTAAGGGAAGCAGCATGAAATAAGATTGGAAAGGTAGGCAGGAGACTTTTTGTAGAGAGCTTTAAATGCTAGCCTAGAGATTTTGTATTTTGCCTCTAGAGGCAATAAGGAATCTTTGAAGACTGAGACCTATGGCAGTTTCATAGGACTTTCATAAAGGAAACTCCTATTGTAATGGCCTTTTGGTTGGCCTGCCCCGACTCAAATTGTTGCCCATTCTAGTCCATCTTCCACTGGGTTATCAAAGTAATTTTCCTAAAGTAAAGGTGATCACATCACATATATCTTCTCCCTCCACCCAATAAATTCCAGTGGCTCTGCATTACCTCCAGGACCAAACATAAAAGCCTCTGTCAGGTTTTTAAAGGACTTCCCACCATTCCCATCTTATTCATTACTGCCGTCCACGCCAACTTCATTGGTCTACATTCTGTTTCTTGAACAGGAACCCCCATCTCCCAAATCTATGCTTTTTCCTTGGCTGTCCCCCACGACTGGAACCTTCCACCTCCATACCTCCACCTCCTGGTCTCCCCAGCTTCCTTCAAGACTCAGCTCAAATTCTACTGTTTGCAGGAGGCCTTTCCTGACTGGCAAACTCCTCTCCCTTTGAACTTACCTTCTATTTATATCTTATATGTGCATAACCATTTACCTCTTATCTTCCCTTGTAGAATGCTGAGAGTAAGGTACTCTGTTTTTTGCCTTTCTTGGTAACCCCAATTCTTGGCACAGTGTCTGGCATACAATAAGCACTTAATAAATGCTTGTTGACTGATCAACAGGTGTAATATAAAGAACGTTAACTTGTACTGGGGTCTCAGCTCTTTCACTAACTAGTTGTGCTATCTCAAGTAAGTCCTAGGACTTCTCTGAGCCTCAGTTTCACCATCTGTAAAATGGAGTTACAGTGGGAAACAGGCTTTGGATTTGGAGTCAAAGAAATCTGTGTTCAAAGATTGGCTGTCCCAGGGTGACCCTAAAGAAATCACTTCTTCTTTCTACACCCCCGTATCCTCACCTGTAAAATAGGTCAAACTAGATGAGTTCCAAGGCCCCTTCTAGCTTTAACATTCTACAATTTGGAGCATAATTTATTGCTTTAAGTTATTATGAAAGTTGTGGTTGTATCTCTGCTTTTAAGATGTGTATTCCTGGTCCTATCTCTGACTTATTTGATACCAAATCAACAATCAGGAACACAACCCCTAATTACAGCATAGCTCCTATTGGAAATTGTGATTCCTTTTAAGACAATCTGCTTCACAATGTGGTTTTCAGCAATGCCTTGTGGTGAAAAGTGGAGCCTGTGTGTATGTCAAAGAAAAGGGAATTATTGCTCCCAGCTCCCCCAAGGAAATGCAAGAGTTGCAAAATCCAAATATGTTTTCATTTATTAAGGACTCTAATCAAGACAAAAGATTTTTCATTAAACTAAAAATCAGGTTAAAGTCTAGCAAGCTAAGCAAAAATAATTCATTGATTTGCTAATGGTCCTTTCCTTGCATTCAACCTTAACTAATATTCATTCAGTCTTTCCCCATGACAATTTTTTAGGGCACAGGTCCATGCACCTGCCTTCTCTAGCCTGGACTGAAAGCTTGATTGAAGACCTAAGAGGGTGTTTAGGACACTAGCACATTGTTGGAAGAGTACTTAATGAAATTAATTAAAATGATAGCTATGAGCAGAGGGGAGATGTGGCAAAGAAAGGATGAATTAACACATCATGGATAAATTAAAACATACTTGTACTGGTGTCACCCTGGTTATTTTGATGCAACCCCCCTTAAAAATTCTCCCTTCTACCCCAGTATCTTTTGGGTAGATGGCAATCATGGTTCTTCTGAGTAGTAGGGGTAGCTAGGTACCACAGTGGATGGAGTGGTAGGCTTGGAGTCAGGAAGACATGAATTCACATCTTGTCTCAGACACTTACTAGCTGTGTGATCCTGGGCAAGTCATTTAACCGCTGTTTGCCTCAGTTTCCTCAACTGTGAAATAGGAAAATAACAGTGCCTACATGTCAGTGTTGTTGTAAGGCTCAAATAAGATAATATTCATCAACGTGCTTAGCACAGTGCCTGACACATAGTAGGCATGATATAAATGCTTATTCCCTTAACTCCCCTCTCATTCCCTAATTTGTGACTCTAGAGCACTGCTAGAAGAATATGATGCTAAAGAAATCAGCTTTGGCAACACAAAAAAGCTTGAGATCATAGGATCGTAGACTAAGAGATGAAAGGAACCTCAAAGGTTGTTGAATACAGCTCCCTCATCAGGTCAAGAGAAGTTAAGTGACTTGACCAAAGTCACCCAGGTAGTAAGTGCTAGACCCTTCACTTCAAATCCAAACATTGCTGCTTCCATTGATTGCTTACCTCATCAAGGACATGTAGAGAGGCAATATGGAAAGAGTTCTGGCTTTGATATTAGAAGTTCAGTTTGATCATTTTCAATCGTGCCCAATTCTTCATGACCCCATTTGGGCCTTTCTTGGCAAAGATATTGGAGTGGTTTGCTATTTTCTTCTCCTGTTCATTTTACAGCTGAGGAAACTGAGACAATCTGGGTTAAGTGACTTGCCCAGGGTCACATAGCTAGTAAGTACCTGAGACCAGATTTGAACTGAGGAAGATAAGTCTTTCTGATCCCTGGCCTGACACTCTATCCACTGTGCCACCTAGCTGCCCCATGACATTAAAACACTGGAATCAAATCTTGTTTCACCAACTTACAACCAATATGACCTTGGACAAGTTACTTAATCTCTCTGAGCCTCAATTTTCTCACCTGTAAAACATAAATAAGAAGCTGGGTTAGAAGATGATTTCTCTAGTGTCTTGCAATTCTAAATCTGGAATCCTATAAAACAGATAATCACAATATAATGAAGAATGAAATTGTTTTATGAAAGAGGTACAAAGTGCCATGGCATGTCAGAAATTACTTCTGACAAGGTTGAATCAAAGGATACTTCCTGGTGGAAATGGCATTTGAACTAGACCTTGAAGATGGGTGAAATAGTGAGCAGAAATGAGGGTACAGGTGGAAGAGGAAGGGCAATAGATAGGGAGTCAAAGATCATAGGTTTAAGTCCCAGCTGCTTGTGTTATCTTGGTTAACTCACTTCCTTTTGGGGGCCTCAGTTTCCTCATGTGTAAAAACAGCATAAGTTTCAAACAGGAGGACCTATGAGATCTCTCCCAGCTCTAAATGGATGATTCCAAAACCAGTTAAACTCTGGTTTAGAGGAGTTGGGAGCCTGATTTTTATCATGGGGTTTTGGAGTCTCTTGGCTGAAAAACGCCACGTCCAGGAATAGAAAAATTAGCCTCCTGCCATATGATGTGAATTACCAAAATGCAAAGAGAGAGAGACGAGGCCCCTGTGAGTTGAAGATTATTAAATATGAAGCCCTTTTGTCAGAAAAACCTCTGTTGTTGTAAACAGTAATGAAGACGCCATGGAAACCCTTGCTCCATTTCCTTTTCCATGGCCTCCCAGCCAGAATCTCATCTCTTGTTTCATTGCTGGTCTGAATTTTCTTTTTTCAATCTTAAGCCAAAATTCCACAATATGATAGTTCAGTTCTCAAGCTCAGGAGAATAAATGTCACAGAACAGGAGAAGGAAGGAAAATGAGTGGAGAATGTTGCCGCCAGACCTTCACACACATACAGAGACACACACATGTCCATACACACAGAGCTCATATTTGGTTTCTATCAAGCTACTGTATTCTTTAGTGAAGGTCTTTCTTTTTTCAACAAGATTGATCATCCTGAGAAGAGCCTTCGGAAAACAGCTTCCCCAGCTGTCCCACACTCTGCAGAGCCAAATGAGTTGGCTTCTTGGGCAGATGGCTCCGAGACAGCTGAGCTGGAGCACTTGGGAGAAGCTGCTCTACTCCAAGAGAAAAATAAACTCACTTCAGGGTTATTTTCCTAGAGCTGTTCCCACTGGCTAATATTTGCCACACACCATTCTAGAGTTTATCTCCAAAGGGGCTAACTAGAACACTTTATGTCAGGTGGTCTGGTGGACAAGACTTCCAGTCTCTGAGTTCAGACACTTCATAGTTGAATGATCCTGAGCAAGTCATTCAGAGACACCTTTCACTGACCCAAAGATAGGTAGGGATAACCCACAGATATCTTAGGATACTGTCCTCATCGGGGACAATGGCCAAAGGATTTATCCTCTGGTGGCCATGTTCCTGTAGACAAGCTTTCCAAACCCTGCTCGGCAGGACTTCAGGTGAGAAGCATAGAGAAGCAGAGTCCATTGACAAGTTAACTGAGGGCTTTTCAGCTTATTAGGGCAAACACTAAGAAGATTTCTGTCACCCTAGGGGCTATCTAGGGGGCACACTCTCTCACAAGGACTCCAGATCAGAAATCACAAGGACTAGCTTCCTTCAGTGCTTGAGGAGCCTGGTCACAAAGAGAGGGAATTCATGCTTTTTGGTTCAGTGTCCGGCTCACTGTGCCCCCACTCTGGAGTCCTGGGAAAAAGCTCTTAAGTATAATTCGTATCTAGGGACTACACAAAAGGGATTCATAGATATCTCTTTTAGAATAGTTGCTCAGCATACAAACTAGTAGATATCAAGTACCAAATAGCTACTTATTTCTTCTGCCACAAAAAAGACACTTCAAACACAAAAGACTCGACCAGTTTTTAATGGCAAATGCCTAAAATATGATGAAATAACTCATAATTCTTATTATATTCTCCCAATTAAGTAGGAAAACCACCCAGGAGTCTTAAAGATGCAAAGAAGTCACAGAAGTTCATAAAAAGAGAAACCATCTCTTCTATTATACTTTCCCAGGACGTCAAGACTTCTGGGAGTTATATGGGACAGCTGAACTACCTGGGATCTCTGTTGCCAGTCAACACCCAGGAACTCCCCTCTCAAACTCACAAGGTAGCCACCAACACTAGAAACATATATCTCAGGGTCACTTTTGGGACACCTAAGATTAGAGACAGAAACACAAAACAGAAAAACAACCATTTTTAAGCTCTAGTCTGAGGTTCAAAGAGGCAGGCACATGGATTCTTTGTCATGTAGCCACCAGAGCTGCTGCTGGGGAGTTCACAGGAGAATTGTTAGAGTCCCAACCCATATGTTTAAAAGAGGGGAAGAGAGAGAAATGTAAAGATGTTCCCTTCTCTTTTTTAAGAGTGAGTGGGTAGTTCTTCCTGGTTTAGTTGCCAATCATTCTTGGCACAACCTCTCCTCTTCTGACTCAGAAATACATATGGTCTCTGAGAACCTGGGCAAGTCAGTAAAACTTCTCAGTACCCTCAGCAACTCTCTCAGACTATAAATTGCAGAAAAGTTCCAATCTGCATTGGTAGAGGGAATTCCTCACTTGGGAGGTCCCTAGTTCATAGGTCTTGTTTCTATCCCCTGTCCCTACAGTTAGACTTACTTTGGAAGTGAGAATGATAGAATTCAAGCTTTTGATTATGAAGGGTATTTGAAGTATGCACCTAGAATCACAGAACTGCTAGGGGCCACCAAAGTCATTTAGTTCAACTCTTATCTGGCAGGAATTTCCCCCTATGACTTCATTATAAACAGCCACAATAAACCAAGGTAGCCCATTAATTTTTTCCTTACATAGAGCTGAAATCCAGCCCCTCAGAAATGTCTACTCATGACTCCTAGTTTTATCATCTGAAGTCAAGCAAAAGAAATTGAATCCCTCCTTCTATATGCCTTTCAAATCTGAAGTTAATGATCCAGAGCTCTCCAAGACCTCCGCCCAAGATCTTTTCGCAGCAATAAACATACCCAGTTCTTTACACCAATCAAGCCTTCCAGGAACCGTTTCTAATCCCTTTACCATCCTGCTGGTCCTTCCCTGCATGTGTTTCAGCTTATCAAGGTTCTTCCCTAAAAATGTGAGACCCAGGACTGAAATCAATGTTTCAAATGTGGTTTGACAAGGGCAGGAAACTTCACCTCCCTCATTGTGGATGCTATGCTGCTCTTAATTTGGTCTAAGGTTGCATCTGCTTTTTGGATTACCATGTTGCATTGGTTACTAATACTGAGTTTGTGGGCCAACAAGTACAGGTCCTCCTCATGTTACTGCCTATCTACGTCTCCTCCACCATGAATTTAAACAATTGGTTTTTCTGACAGGGAGTTTTACAATTGTCTGTATGAAGTGCTTTAGACATATTATCTCATTTTGTTCTCCCAACAATCCATTGAGGTAGGTAACAAAAGTTTTATTATTCCAATTTTATATATGAGGAAACTAGATCTCAGTAGTGAAGTAACTCACCTTGGGATCATGGAATTAATAAGTACCTCAGCTCGAAGTCAAAGCAGTGTCTCCTGACACCAAGTCTAGCCCTCTTTCCATTATGTCATGTTTCCTCTAGGAAGCACTGGGCCTAGAGTCAGGAAGACCTAAACTCAAATCTGGCCTCAGACACTTACTAGCTGTGTGAATCTGGACAAATCATTCAACCTTATTTGCCTCAGTTTCCTCCTCTGTCAAATGAGCTGGAGAAGGAAATGGCAAACCAGTCCAGAATCTTTGCCAAGAAAACTCCAAAAGGGGTCAGAGAGTTAGACATGACTGAAAAAACCAACTGAATAACAACAAACTTCTCTCCTCATCATCAGTCTCACTTTCAACTGCCTGTTGGACATCTTAAACTCAGCATGTACAAAACTGAAATCATTATCCTTCCTCCCAAACCCTTATCTCTTCTTAATTTTCCTATCGTGATACTACTATCAAGGGCACTGCCATCTCCCCAGTTACCCAGGTTCAAAACCTGGGTGACATCCTCAGTTCTTTACTCTCTCACCACAACCTCCATATCCAATCTGTTGCCAAGGTTTGTCAGTTTAACTTTAATATTTTCTTTTGCATATATGCCCACTTCTCTCCTCTGATGAAACTTCCATCTTGGTGCCAGCACTTCTCTCCTGACACTTGGATTATTACCACAGCACTATGCCACTACAATCCATCTTCTAAGTAGCTGTCAAAGCCAAAGAACTGTCAAGGATCTTCCTAAAGCACAGATTCAACCTTGCTAATAAACTCTAGTACCTCTCTATTGTAAGCAGCTAGGTAGTACAGTAGAGAGCCAGGTATGACATCCTTGTGTGTTCAGATCTGGCCTCAAACACTTCCTAGCTATGTGACCCTGGGTAAGTCGCTTAACCCCATTTACTTTAGTTTCCTCATGTGTGAAATGAGCTGGAGAAGGAAATGGCAAACCACTCCAGTTTCTCTGCCAAGAAAATCTCAAATGGGGTTACAGAGAGACACAACTCAAGTCTTCCCAACTCTAGGCCAGAGCTCTACCCATTGCACCACACAGCTGCCCCAAGAACTCACTATTTGACAAAAATTGCTGGGAAAACTGGAAAGCAGTTTGACAGAAATTGGGCTATTGTTCTTGTTCAATCATTTTTCAGCTGTGTCCAACTCTCTGCCTCTCATTACTTTTAAGATATAAAATCTTATATTTCATATAAATAAATATTATATCCAAATTACATCCAGAATATAAAATCCTATGTTTGATGTTTAATGCCCTTCATAATGAGGTTCTTCCTACCACCTTTCTAGTCTTCTTACACCTTACTCATTCCTACATATTCTGTGAGCCAATGATGCTGGCCTTCTTGCTGTTCCTTGCACAAATCACTCCACCACCCAGTTCAAAACATATTTACTGCTATTTCCCCATGCCTGGAATTCTTCTCCCCTTAGCTCTGCTTCTTCAAGTTCCAAATAAAATCCAACTTTCTTTCCATAAGGAGCCTTTCTTGATCCCTATACATTTTAATGCCTTCCATCTGTTAATTGATTCTAATTATATATATATATATATATATATATATATATACATACACACACACATATAATGTGTGTGTATATATGCATATTCATCTATGTACATATTCGTATATGTATATGTATACACACATATATGATATACGTGACTGTGTGTATGTGTGTACAATATCTTTACATATATGTGTATGTATGTATAGTGTCTTTACATAGTTGCTTACATTTCATCTCCCCTATTATACTGTGAGTTCCTTTACAACACAGACTGTCATTCACCTTTCTTTGTATATTTAGTCTTTAGCATAGTGTAGGTACATAGTAAATGTTGATTGATTAACTAACTGATCCAGCCTACATTTCTTCATCTTGTTCACATGGATAGAGTAGAAAATGGTAACATAAATAACAACATAATAATATAATGAGTCAAACTAAATCAATTTACCGAATTATCAGTTTTAGAATTTCTACAAATACATACCAATTAGTTGGTTCAGCTTCTAGGTTATTAATGATGTTAAATTTTTCATCCATTGCAACTCTCTAAGACCTATTAATAAACAAGAATGTTGGAGTCGGCATTGATATACCCACCTTGATAAAATTACTGCCTCATGAAATATTGAAGTATTAAGTTTTTGCACAAAGACAAAGCAACCAAGATTAGAAGGGAAGCAGAAAGCTGGGAAACAATTTTTAAAACCAGTGTCTCTGATAAAGACCTCATTTCTAAAATATATAGAGAACTGAGTCAAATTTATAAGAATACAAGTCATTCCCCAATTGATAAATGATCAAAGGATATGAACAGGCAGTTTTCAGAGGAAGAAATTAAAGCTATCTATAGTCATATGAAAAAATGGTCTAAATCACTATTGATTAGAGAGGTGCAAATCAAACCAGTCTGAGGTACCACATCACACTTATCACATAGGCTAACATGACAAAACAGAAAAATGATAAATGTTGGAGAAGATGTGGGAAAATTGGGACACTGATGCATTGTTGGTGGATTTGTGAACTGATCTAACCATTCTGGAGAGCAATCTGGAACTATGCCCAAAGGGCTATAAAACTGTGCATACCCTTTAACCCAGCAATACCACTAACACATCTGTATCCCAAAGAGATCATAAAAAATAAGGAAAGCACCCACATGTACAAAAATATTTATAACAGCTGTTTTCGCGGTAGCAAAGAATTGAAAATTGAGGGGATGCCCATCAACTGGGGAATGGCTGAACAAGTTGTGGTATATGAATGTAATGGAATACAATTTATTGTGCTATAAGAAATGGTGAGCAAGTGAACTTTAGAAAAACCTGGAAAGATTTATATGAACTGATGCTGAATGAAGTGAGCAGAACCAGGAGAACATTGTACACAGTAACAATCACATTGTGCAATGACTAACTTTGAAAGTCTTAGCTTTTCTCAGCAATGCAAGGATCTAAGACAACTTCAAAAGATTCATGATGGAAAATGCCATTCACATCCAGAGAAAGAACTATGGAGTCTGAATGCAAATGGAAGCATATTATTTGCTCTCTTTTTATTTGTTTCTTCTTTCTCCTGGTTTCTCCCATTGGTTCTAATTCTTCTTTACAAAATGACTAATGTGAAAATGTGTTTAATATGAATGCATATGTAGAGCTTATATCAGAGTGCACACTGTCTTGGAGAGGTGGGGGAAAGAGAGAACTTAAAACTCAAAATCTTACGGAAGTGAATGTTAAAAACTAAAAATAAATTAATTAAATTTTAAAAAAGAAATATTAAAGTATTTAAGTCAATAAGACATGAGAATACTTTTTCATACATAGACCATTTGTCATTATTCAATTTAGTTTAACTGACTATATATATATATATATACATATGTGTATATATATATATATTAGAAAGTATTATGATGTAGTAGAAAGAGGAATTAAATTAGAAACATGGATTTAAATTCTAGCTTTGCTACTTGCTTCCTATATCAGTTTAGGTACAAGTAGGGGGCACTTGGAGTAAATTTCCTTCTATTTATAAACCCTGTGATCTATTTTATTACCACTACCATCTTTTTCTGTTCTTTTTTCATTCAGAATGAAATCAAAACATTTCTTTCTTAACCCCTAGGAAAGTAGAGAGAAACAGTTTAGCTTGGTTCTGAAAAAATATATTATCTAATTTCAGTATATACTTAAGATGAGAGTAAGAGCTTGTACATAATCTATTCTAATCTCATTTTAGGTAATAGACCTATTGCCAAAGACTTTCTGGCTTCCCCTCAACGTGGACATCTCATATAAGGCTTTGAAGCTACTTAGTACATAAGTCCTACAGGTTTTCCAAGAGGAAAATATATGAGATAAATCCAGGGAAGGAAGAATCTCTGTGTATACTTTATCCTACCTCTGCCACTAACAAAGAAAATTTCTATTCCATTAAGCAAAGAAGACAGTATGAATAAGGGAAAAGAGAATATACAGGAACATAACTTCAGTGTCTCCTAGAAATTTTCCATATGATGGTGATCCATCATGACTTTCATTCCATAAAAAGACACTGAGGCCTCTCTGCCTGAGTAGTAGTAGAAGGAAAAGAGGTCAAAGAATGTGGAGGCCCAGCACAAGATACAAGGAATGGAAGACAGGAGAAAGAACAGAGAAACCAAGGAAGAAAAGCTGGAAATAAGTCCAGCCCCCAGGAAGATAAAGTTTTTATATATAACACTAAGACTCAAAACATCAAGGGAAATACGAGTAAGAAATCTAGGAAAGTTTGCAACACAATAAATATTTTGCTATTAAGAAAACAAGCAAAATGTTTTTTCTGAAATTATCCTGCTTGTCATTTCTTACAGCACAATAGTGTTCGATTACAATCATCTACTACAATTTGTTCACTCATTCTCCAATTGATAGGAATCCCCTCAGTTTCCAGTTCTTTGTCAGTACAAAAAGAGCTACCATAAATATTTTTGTACAAATAAGTCCTTTTCTCTTTTTAAAAACTCTTCAAAATATAGACCCTGTAATTGTACTGCTGGATCAAAGGGTATGTGGTTTTATAACCCTTTGAGTGTAGCTTCAAATTGCCCTCCAGAATGGTTGGATCAGTTTACAACTCCACCAACAGTGCATTACTGTCTCAATTTTCTCACAACCCCTCCAACATCCAAAATTTTCCTTTTCTGTCATATTAGCCAGTCTGATAGGTGTGAGATAGTACCTCAGAGTTTTTTTAATTTGCATTTCTCTAATCAATAGTGAGTTAGAGCATTTTTCATATGACTACAGACAGCTTTTCTTCTTCTGAAAACTGCTTGTCCTTATCCTTTAATCATTTATCAGTTGGGGATGATTTATATTCTTATAAATATTCTTATAAATTAGTATTCTTACAAAGATTTATAAGACAAATGAGTTCTGAGAAATAAGGTCTTTATCAGAGACACTTGTAAAAATTATTTCCAATCTTTATACCTTCCTTCTAATCTTGGTTGTTTGGTTTTGTTTGTGTAAAAACTTTTAAATTTAATTTAATCAAAATTATCCATTCTACATCTAGTAGTGCACTATATCTCTTGTTTGGTCATGAATTATTCTCTTCCTCATAGATCTGACAGGTAAACTATTCCTTGCTCTCCTGATATGCTCATGGTATCACCTTGCATGTCTAAATCATGTACCCATTTTGATCTTATCTTGGTATATGGTACAAGATGGTGGTTTATATCTAGTTTCTGCCATACTATTATCCCATTTTCCCAGTATTTTTTGTCAAATAATGAGTTCTTGTCCCAAAAACTGGAATCTTTGGGATATTCAATTTCTGTGACTTGTGTACCTAATCTATTCCACTGATCCACCACTTTATTTCTTACCCAGTATCAGATAGTTCTGATGATTCTCCCTTTATAATACAGTTTGGGATCTAGTACTGAGAGGTCACCTTCCTTCACATTTTTTTTCATTAATCCCCTTGATTTCCTTGACCTTTTATTCTTCCAGATAAATTTTATGATTTTTTTCTATGTATATAAAATATTTTTTGTAGTTTGGTATGGCACTGAATAAGTAAATTAATCTAGGTATAATTGTCATTTTTATTATATTGGCTCAGCCTACCATGAACAATTAACATTTTTCCAATTGCATAGATCTGATTTTATATAGGTGAAAAGTGTTTTGTGTTCGTATAGTTCCTAGGTTTGTCTTGGAGAGAAGCCTCTCAAGTATTTTATACTGTCTACAGTTATCTTAAATGGAATTTCTCTTTCTATCTCTTGCTGCTGGGCTTTCTTAGTAATATATAGAAATGCTGATGATTTATGTGGGTTTCTTTTATATCTTGCAACTTTGCTGAAGTTATTATTTCAACTAGTTTTTTTAGTTGATTCTTTAGGATTTTCTAAATATACCACCATAGATCATCTACAAAGAGTGATAGCTTTGTTTCCTCATTGTCTTTTATTCTAATTCTTTTGATTTCTCTTTCTTCCCCTAGTGCTATAACTAACAATTCTACCACAGCAGTGAATAAAGGTGGTGATAATGGGCATTCTTGCTTCACCCCCGATATTACTGAGAAGCCTTCTAACTTATCCCCATTAGAGATAATTATAGTTGATGGTTTTAGATAGATACTGCTTATCATTTTAAGGAAAGATCTATTTATTCCTATGCTTGCTAAGTGTGTTTTTAACAGGAACAGGTGTTAGATTTTGTCAAAAAGCTTTTTCTGCATCTATTGAGATAATCATATGATTTCTATTTATTTTGTTATTTATAGGGTCAGTTATGCTGATAATTTTCCTAATATTGAACCAGCCCTGTATTCCTGGTATAAACCTTCCTTGATTATATTGTATGATCCTTGTGATATGTTACCATAATCTCCTTGCTTGTATTTCTTTAAAAATTTTACATCAATATTCATTGGGGAAATTGGTCTATAGTTTTCTTTCTCTGTTTTCTCTCTTTTTTGGTTTAGGTATCAGCACCATATTTGTGTTGAAATTTGGTAGGACCTTCTTGGTTTATTTTTCTAAATAGTCTATATAGTATTGGAATTAATTGTTCTTTAAGTATTTGGCAGAATTCATGTGTGAATCTATCTTGATCTGGGAATTGTTTTTAAGGAGTTCATTCATAGCATGTGATATTTAAGTATTCTATTTCCTCTCGGTTAATCTGGGCAATTTATATTTTTGTAGATATTCATTCCTTTCACTTAGATTGTCAGATTTATTGGCATATAATTGGGCAAAATAGCTCCTAACAATTGCTTTAATTTCCCTTTCATTGGTGGTGAATTCACCCTTTTCATTTCTGATACTGGTAATTTGGTGTGTTTTTTAATCAAATTAACCAATAATTTATCTGTTTTATTGTTTCTCCCAGCCCACCCATAAAACCTCTTTATCACCTCTTAATTTTGTTTTTTTTAATATTATTTCATCAAAGTCAACTTATACCCACTGTCTAGCTGCCCTAATAGTGATATTGTTCTTAAGAGTTACATCTTTCCTATGTAAGGATGTAAACAATTTAACCTTATCAAATTCATTTTTTTCTTTCCTGTTTATCTTTTCATGCCTCTGTTTGAAAACTGAATTTTCTATTCAGTTCTGGTCTTTTCATCAGGAATGTCTGAAAATACTCTGGTTTCATTGAATGTCTATTTATTCCCCTAAAAAATTATGCTTAGTTTCACTGAGTAAATAAATGATGTTTGGTTGTAATCCTACCTTCTTTGTCTTCTGGAATATGATATCCCAAACTCTCTGATCCTTTAATGCATAAGCTGCTAAATCCTGTGTAATCATGACTGTGGCTCTTTGATATTTGAACTGTTTATTTCTGATTGCTTTGCAATAGTTTCTTCATGATCTAAGAGTTCTGGAATTTGGCTATAATATTCCTGGGAGCTTTCATTTTAGGATCTCTTTCAGGAGGTGATCCATGGATTCTTTCAATTACTATTTTACCCTTTGGTTCTGGGATATCAGGATAATTTTCCTTGAAAATTTCTTCATGGTTTTAGATAGTCCAATAATTCTTAAGTTGGGTCTCCTGGATCTATTTTCCAAGTCAGCTGTTTTGCAAATAAAATTTCACATTTTTTCTATTTTTTCATTCTTTTTATTTTGTTTGATTGATTCTTGATATCTCATAGCATCATCTTCCACTTGCCCAATTCTTATGTTTAAGGAATTATTTTCTTCACTTACTTTTGTACCTCCTTTTCCACTTGACCAATTCTACTTTTTAAGAAGTTGTTTTTTCCAGTGGATTTTTTGTACATCTTTTTTCAATTTTTTGTGCTTCCTTTACTAAGCCATTGACTTTTTTCATTATTCTCTTGCATAAATCCCACTATTTTTCCCAATTTTTCTTCTCCTTCTCTTACTTTATTTTAAAAATCTCTTTTCATCTCTTCTAGGAGTCCTTTTGGAGCCTGGGACCAATTCACATTTTCCTTTGAGGCTTTGCTTGTAGGTGTTTTGACATTGTTGTTCTCTTCTGATTTTGTGTTTTCATCTTTCCTGTCACCAGAGTAACTTTCTATGGCAGGTTCTTTGGTTTGTTTTTTTGCTCATTTTCCTGCCTGTTTTATTTTAAAGTTCATCTCTGCTCCTGGAGTTCAGCACTCCTGGAGTGCTCCTTGGGCACTATCCCAAGCTTCTTATGACACTTGCCTGATGTGCCAGGGCCTCTGGACCTGATCTCTCACCTGCTGCACTGAGACCACCTCACAGCTGACCCACTGTACCATTGACCTGTTATTCTGGGAACCAGGGGTGGGGGAAGTCAGTTGCTGATTTGTGCTGGGGCTAGGGGCCTCCTGTTGGCTTACCAGAACACCAAGTGCACTGGGCTGCACTCCTCTTTAACCTGAGTGAGACAGACCTTTCCTGCATTCTTTCTAAGTTGTTTTAGGCTAGAAAATAATTCCACCCTATCATTTTATGGGTTCTGCCACTCCAGAATTCATTTTGAAGCATTATTTAAAGTTGTTTGGAAGGAAATTTAAGAGAGCTTAGGCAAGTCCATACCTTTTCTCTGACATCATGGCTCTGCCCTAAGGATAAACTTTTAATAATAGGAAAACATTTGAAAGCATCATTTCTACAAAAGAAACTATGAGTTGTGATTGCTAAAGCATTATTATATCTATCTGAAAGATTATGGAAAATGGAAAATTAACCATAGTACTAGAAAAAACAAATGTCTGAATAATTTGAAAGACAATAATGTTCACAAATTCAAGGTCAATGAACTTAACTTCAGTTTCTGAGGGAGAAAATTCATGGCTGGATGACAAAAGAGATTGTTAGAGAACAACTTTTAAAAACCATGCGACAGACAGTATGATATTATCATGAACTAGTTATAAGAGATTAACCTTATTTCCTTTTTTGACTGGGTTACTAAACTGATAGATCCAGAAAATGTTGAAAATATAGTTAACCCATGTTTTAATATGGTTGGTAGTTGGTCATTGTCCTTTGTTCTTGAAGAGGACCAAAATGGCATCCCTATGCCAGCGTCTAGTTATATTGTGTCCAACTGTGGCTGATCAGAGTAACATGAGCTCAGAATATTCTATCACAGGTTAGGCACAAATAATTCTCTGTGAACATTTGGGGTGGATTCTCTAAATTTGCTCATCTCATGCTTCTTTTGAGCTACTTCAATTCTACTTTGTTCGTAAAGCACAGCGCCTTCTCTGATGAGGGCACACCACCCTGAACAGTCCTTTGCCATTTTCTCCCATGTCACACAATCAATTCCAAAGTGCTTAAGAGAGACCTTGAGAGTGTTCTTGTATTGCTTCTTCTGGCTACCATGTGAACGTTTGCCCTGTCTGAGTTCTCCATAAAATAGTCTTTTTAACAAGCATACATTTTGCATTCAAACAATGTGGTCAGCCCATCAGAGTTGCACTCTCTGAAGTAGAGTTTTAATGTTTAGCAGTTTATTTCAACACACCATTTTATGAAGTCTCACATACTATTCCCACAAAGAAGATGGAGAAACAAGGGCTAGACAATGGTGCAATTAGCTGAATTCAGAACTAGAATCATTAAGATTCAAAGAATAGTCATTAATTGTTCAATGTCTAACTTAGAGGGATGCTGTTCAATACTTTTATCAGTGATTTGAATGAGGTGTTGTTGACATATTTATCAATTTTGGAGATGACACAAAGCCTGAAGGAAGAGATGACATCCTGTATGATAGTGACAGGATCCAAAAAGATTTTGATACACTTGAACATTGGACTAAGTCAGAGAAGAGGACAGATATTTAATACAGATAAATGTAGTTTTATATTTGAGGGGTGTTTTTTTAAAAGTATCATTAGTTCAAGATAGGAGAGGCATTGTTAAATAGCAATTTGCCTGAAAAAGATCTGAAGGTTTTTAGTGGGTTACAAGTTTGATATGATTCAATATGAGTAATATGGCAGCCAAAAAAAAAAAAGCTAATGTCATCTTGGGCTATTTTAAGAGAAATGTAATTTACAAGAATGAGGAGGTGATAGTCCCACTGCATTCTGCCCTAGACAGCCCACATCTGGAATATTATTTTCAATTGTGTGTACTATATTTTAGAAAGGAACTTGATAAACTGGAGACTATCCAGAGGAGGCCACCCAGTATGGTAAAGAGCCTCAAATCTGTGTTGTGTGAAGATCATTTGAAATAACTTGGGATGTTTATCCTGGAGAAAAAAAAGACCCAGGAGACCTTTGAGAACTATCTTCAAATATCTAAAAGGCTGCCACATTGTAGAAAGATGAGATTTGTTATGGTTGGCCCTAAAAAGTGGAAATTGCAGAAATTGATTTAGGCTTGATATTAAGAAAAACTTCCTAACTGTTTCAATTTTCCAAAAGTAAGATAGACTATCTCAGGAGGTGGTGATTCCCTCCTGTTGGAGGTCTTCAATCAGAGGCTGACTGACCACTTTTAGGAGATGTTGTAGTAGGAATCCTTTTCACATGTGAGTTGAACCAGAAGGAACCCTGAAGTTCCTGCTAACTCTGAGGTTCCAGTAAGTATAATACTGAACTTTCAAATACTTCAAATAAGAGAAACATAAAATGAATCAGAGGCCAATAATTTAGGAGTAACTAGAAGACATAGGGGAAGGGGAAAGGGAAAGGAAGAATTTACTTAATAGTCTATGGACTGAAGTCCATGTTCTTTCATATGTAAATGAATTTTTTTTTTAAATTTTTGCCAGCAGGTTAGGTAGATGCAGAAGGAAGTCATTTAAGCTGGAAGAGGGAAGACTGGAGTCAGAGGGACATGAGAGAGAAGGCATAGTAATTTCTTCAGGTCATCCACTTGCCTGGAAGGTTTTGAGAAAACTGGGTATGATCAGAGAAGGGAAGAAATGGTTTCACGTAAGAAAGTGGAATGATTTGGGGATAGAGAGGAATGAATATTGAAGTATTCTTATGGTGGAAAATAAAAACAGAAATCTCATAATGGGTTTTGTCTTAGTGGAGGATTAGAGGGAGAGAAAATGAAAACCTTAAAAGGTACCTTCTCTGAACTTGGGTCATGATTCCCAGGAATTCACCTCAACCCTGAGGAGGAAGTCGGTATCTAGGGTAGAAAGGTAGAAGTTAGATCCAGAGGCAGAGTATACTGGCCTTAGGAAAGATGAATGGTGAAGGTGATGACAGGGTATGTGGGCTTCATAACTGAAGATATAGAGACACTTGCCACACCATACTGCCTAATTCATGCTTTTGTATTCACCAAGTGAAGCTTGCAGGTAACCCCAAAAACAAACAAAAAGGCAAGGATGGAATGCTCCTTAAATTTGCAGATCACACAAAAACTGGTAGAGATATCTAAACTGATAGGTGACAGATATTAGCTAAAATGTGTCAACTGCTTGAGAGTTTGATGGCATCTAAGAAAATGAAATTCAATAGAGACAAGGATAAAATCAAAAATAGGCAAAAAAAATTAAGCTTCACAAGTACAAAATGGTAGAGGCACAGAGAAGTAGCTATTTGTCTGGAAAAGACAGGAGGTAGGAGGAAGGAAGGTTAGGGTGATGCCAGCTCAATACAAGTCAACAATGTGATGATGGTCCAAAAAAGATAATGTAATCTTGGGCTACAGAGGAACTTAGGGCCAAGGTCGAAGGAAGTGATAGTCTCACTACTTTCTGCTTTATCAAACCATATATGAAGGTTTGAATTATGTTCAGTCCTGGGAATTCTATTTGAGGAAGATGGAGAACACACACACGGCAGTGGTCAGGATGGTGAAAGGGCCTCAGGACCATGAGGAGGTAAAGAAACTGGGGATATTTAAACTAGACAAAAGGCAACTACGGAAGGAAATGATAACTATCACATGAAGAGGGATTTGATTTTGTCCTGCTTGTTACCAGAAGGTAGAACTAAGAACAATGTGAAGAAGTTGCAGAAAGGTAGATTTAAGGTCAATATAAGGAAAGTTCTTAACAATTAGATTCAAAAGTGGATTGGGAGTGGACTCTACCAACCCTGAATGCTTTCAGCAGATTTCGGGTGGCTATGTATTAGGTACATTGTGGTGAGGATTCTTGTTCAGTTACAAGTTGAACTCAGTAGCCACTGAGGTCCATTCTAATTCTGAAATCTTGTGATTCTTCTGAAAAGGAGAAGGCACCAATAGCTTCCTTAGTGAAGGTGGTGAGTAGAGAGGCAGCATGGTGTCATGTCAGAAAATCTCCGTTTGAGTCTTTCCTCTGCTGCTCACTGGCTATGTAACCCTGCAGGTCCTCATCCCCTTGGGGGCCTCACTGCTCACCCTCACACACAGTACACTCCAGCCAATTTGGCCTCCTTGTTTATTCATCATACACAACACTCCATCTCTCACCTTACCTCCACCTCTTGGAATCTCTAGCTCTTTTCAAGGATCAGTTCAAGCACCAACTCCTACATGAAACATTTTTTAATACCCCCAATTATTAGCACTTCCTCCCCTAAAAATATTATTGTATTTTCTTTTCTGTGTACATGTTGTCCCCTGCCTTCCTCATTGTAAATTCTTTGGAGATAGAAACTACTTTCAGTTTTGTCTGTGAATTCCTGTTGCCTGGTTTCATTTATTGCAAGAATGTCAAGATTGCTAATATTCACCTCCTTCAACAATATATCCACTCAACAGATTAGGAACATAAGACTACTGTCTTATATATCATTTACTACTTTAAATGATTATAGTAATCTACTGTTTGATAAACCTAAAGCCTCCAGCTTCTGGGATAAGAATTTGCTATTTGACAAAAACTACTGGGAAAACTAGAAAATAGTAAAAACTAAGCACAGACCAACATTTCACACTGTATACCAAGATAAAAGTCAAATTAAGTACATAATTTAGACATAAAGGGTAATAACCTTAGCAAATTAGGAGAGTAAGGAATAGTTTACCTGTCAGATCTATGGAGAAGGGAAAAATTTATGACCAAACAAGAAATAAAGAACATTATGAAATGTAAAACAGATCATTTTGATTAGATTAAATTAAAAAGATTTTGCACAAATACAACCAAGATTAAAAGAAAAGCAGAAAGACTGGAAACAATTTTTGCTGCCAGTGTTTCTGATAAAGGCCTCATTTCTAAAATATAGAGAGAACTGAGTCAAATTTATAAGAATACAAGTCATTCCCCAATTGAGAAAAGGTCAAAGATAGGAATAGGCAGTTTTCAGATGAAAGCAAAGCTTTATAGTCATATGAAAACTGCTCTAAATCACTACTGATCAGAGAGATGCAAATCAAAACAATTCTGAGGTACCACATCACACCTATCACATTGGCTAATATGAGAGAAAAGGAAAATGATAAATATTGGAGATGTGGGAAAATTGGGACACTAATGTATTGTTGGTAGAGTTGTGAACTGTTCTAACCATTCTGGAGAACTATTTGGAACTATGCCCAAAGGGCTATAAAATTGTATTCCCTTTGATCCAGCAATACAACTACTACATTGGTATCCCAAAGATCATAAAAATGGAGAAAGGATCCTCATGTACAAAAATATTCATTACAATTCCTTTTGTAGAGCATGGACAAAAGTTAGACAGGATGGGCAGTTTGCAATCTGAAATTCTAGAGGAAATATGCAAATCTTTGAAATCACAGATTCATTTGAGTATTTGATAGTATCCCCAGTGCCTAACATGTAATAGGTGCTTGATGAATTGGTCTCAAGTCTCTCCTAGCTCTAATAACTCTAATGGGGGGGGGGGGTGCAGGGGATAGATCACTGGACCTAGAGTTAAAAAGACCTGAATTCAAATCCAGCTTCAGACCCATACTACCTATATGACCCTTCCAAAGTCATTTAGACTGTTTGCCTCAGTTTTCTCAGTTGCAAACTGGAGACAACAGGTTATCTTGTAGGACTATTATGAGGATCAGATCTGATATCTGTAAAACCCTTAGCAGAGTGCCTGGTACAGAGTAGGTGCTACATAATGCCAGCTATTATTATTGTCACAGAATACTGAAAACAATAGCTAGCATTTATATAGTGCTTCAAGATTTGTTAGAGGCAGCTAGGTGATAGAACACTATACCTGTCAAAATCTTGATATTTACTATCTGGGTAACCCTGAGTAAGTCCCTTAAACATCCCCCAATCTCCATTTCCTCATGTGTGAAATGGAGATAATAGCACCAACTTCCCAGATTTACTGTCGGGATAAATTGAGATATTTGGAAAGCACTTTGCCAGCTTTAAAGCGACATATAAATGCTAGCTAATACGTTATCTCACTTGATCTTAATAAACACCTAGGAGGTGAGTGCTATTATTATCCCTTTTTTACAGGTGAGAAAACTGAGGCTGAAGGAGGTTAAAGTGACTTAACCAAGGTTACCCAACTGGTATCAGAGGCAGAATTTAAAACTCCATAGTCTATATCTTAAGATCTCTTCCAGAATGATACTATTCTATAATACTCTGGCTCTGGTAGGAAAAAGCACTACAGTAAAAGTGAGGTTTATGTTTGTCCAAGAGACTAATGCATTTCTCAGAGGACTCTGCAATTCTCCTATCAACCCTTGGCATTGCTAATTTGGGGTCACAATCCAAGGGTGGGAATTATGTTGTCATGTATGTCATATTAAAGCTGAAACACTGGCTAAAACTGACATTAGCTCTCCAGCTTAGGAATGTAGAGAAAAGGAATTTCAGGCACGGAGAGCCAGGTCCAGTTGCCAAACCACTGGATAATTTTCCAGCTGCCCTAATTCCTGAGTGATGAGTTGGCCACCTAATCTGAAAGAGTGAACTAATTACTCACAAATTTAGAGACTATAAAGGGGTGATACGTGTGTGTGTGTATACACACATACACACATACATGGAGGGGTGGAGGGGTTGACTAGAATGGGTCTGTCCAAATACCCTCTTTACCTACTTCTTATGTTGATATTCAACCTTCCCTTCTTGAAGCTTCTCATCCAAGCAGAAATAATTTTTACCGGGGAGAATGCTGGTAGGGATTTGTTACCTCTAGGATTCTGTCCCTTTTCATTACCTCATTTCAATACAAAAACCCTATTTTCAGCTCAACATTTAATAAGAATCCATTGGAGACTAATCATTGTACCAGGCTCTTTGGCCTAAAGTCAGATATCAGTGCAATTTGATAGGGAAAAAAAGGAAAATGGGCAAAAGAGTTGGTGGTCGGAAGAAAAGCGTGAGATGAACAAAAAGTAGCTGTAGAGGCTGCTGGTCAGATCAGAAGAGGAGGAACTCAGGGAACACAAAATTGAGGAAGAAAAAAAGATGCCAACTGGCATAATGGAAAAGAATAAAGACAAGAGAAATTAAAGAGGGAGGGGAAGGGAAGTTTATAAAGTTTCATTTTCTTGTTCGCTGCTCAGCTCAAGGGCTGGGGGCTCAGTGCATAACATACAGGCTTTTAAATTTCTAATATAATTGCTACCTCAGGATTAACCCAGGCCAGGAAAATAAGTGTTACCATCTCACAAGTAACTCAGTACTACATTGAGGTATAAGAAGTCATTATCCCCCTGCATACACTAAAAGGTCAGCTGCTTCTCAGAAAATAAGAATTTGAACAAACTCTCATTGTTGGTTTTCCAAAGAAAATGTTTTGTATTTGGCAAGTTATAGTGAAAAGTACATTAGTGAGATTTTACTTTAGAGAAGTAATATTATTCTCTAAGCAATATCTTTAATTCTGAATAAAATTTCTCAACTGCTTCAACTCTCTCTAAGTTATCAAGCATCTGTGGGCAATTGGCTTATGGTTTTTAATGAAGCCAGAGTTGTCATGACTGATGTCCCCATGAATACATTAGTTTCATTCATTTCTTCTGGATGCAAACTGACTAGCTAACCACTTTTTATCTGTGCCCTTGAACACAAGAGAGACTCAGAAATGCATGTAACATCATAAATGCTCTAAGAAATTCATTATTCTGAGGAGCTCAGAATGAGAAAGGACCTTGGAGACTGAGTCAACTTGCCTATGAACAGGAACCCCCTAAGACCTTCCACAACTTTGCTCATAGGTGGTCATCCAGCTGCTACTTACATCACATATCCAGTGATTAAAAAAGAAAAACACACTTCACTACCTCAACTAAGTCATTTAGTGAACTTCTGATCAGATCTAATTGAAATAGAATCTGATTCTCAGTGATGTCTACACAATTCTCTGATTCAGTCTCATTTGATCTCCCTCGCTAAGATGCTTCAACTCATCTGAAGTCTTTGGCTCTTGTCTGCTCTCCTGAATACAGTGGGTTTTGCTTACACACCAACAGGCTGATTGGTCCACAGTTGTATGGTCTTTGACCTGGACTGACTAGTTGCAAGGTTTCTATGCAGCCCTGTCCTGCGACGGCCTCTGTGCAGACCTCCAACAGTGTCAAGGAAGCAGCACCAGCTTTCCATCAGCACATAGCCTTCTATAAGGCCCTATAGATCTGGGTATTAACAGTTAAAGCTTTTCATGACTTGGCTCCTTCCTAACTTTTCAGCCTTCCCACATTTTACTCCCCTCCACACTTTACAATGCAGTCATATTGGCCTATTTGCTCTTCCTCCCACTGCTTATCTCCCACTTCTGTGCCTTTGCACTGGCCCTCCACCTCACCTGGAATATTCTCCCTGATCACCTCCACCTAATAGAATCCTTCTTTAAGGACAACTTCCTTTCTAAAGTTAACATGTACCTAATTTGCATGAATATTGCATATACCTATGTATGTATTTATTTTCTCTCCTAGTAGAATAGAAGCCTCTCAAGGCTAAAGGCTGTTAGTACTCTGAATCTTAGCACAGTGTCTAGCACATATTAAACACTGATTAACTCTTGCTCTCAGTACCTTTATTACTTGCCTCCATCCATGCTCTTAGCTATTCTCCACTATTCTGTTTTACTTTTATTTTCCTTCCTTTTCTCAGTAGTTTTTCTGTATTTCTATCATCACTGGGAAATTTCAAATCCTATTCCTAATGGTCGATCAGTAAAGTCACATTTGCAACCTAAATGCAGTACATTTTGAAATTTTATTTTTAAGTATTTTATGTGCCAGTGATAATTTGTGTGTGAAAAGTCATAAGACATGAAAGGGATGTAGGATGGTGATGAAGAGAGAGACTACAGATTGAGAGCCAAAGTGACCAAGTGGTATTATCAATATAAAAAAAATTTAAAACTCCTTTGGCATGACCGAAGAGGTAAAGAGTCACAGCTCTAAAGTAAGCATTAGACATTTCTCAAGTATGCAGGGCTGAGCTGCATAAAATGAAGATAAAAGTAATCTTCTCTCAACTCAGGCGCCTGACTCTGGGACAACGCATCAACCTTCCAAATGAGTGCAACTACCATTTAAAGAGCCAAAGCAAAACAAGAATCACGGTCACCTTGGTTTTTATTGAATTTGTGAGTAGGCAGCTGAAACATTTAGGCATCCAAAACGCTTAGAGTTTATGGAACCTAAGGAACTCAATGGATCACTATCGCTACACCTACCACCCTGGCCTCACTCTCCCAAATTCCGTGGTCCCTGAAAAGTCAGGCCTATAGCAGGTGCTTGACACATAGTCCCAGAGACATGTTTAATTTTACATTTTTTGTAAAGCCCTTTGATTTCAGCCAAAAGGAATGAAGCATATCACTCTTCCTAAATTAGTGAAGGACTTATTTATAACTAGTTTATATCTTTAATTTGTTTAATAGCTTAGAGGCATTCTTACTTGATAAAGGAAGCAGGGCATGGAGTATCGCTTTAGTTAGATTGAAAAGCCACTTTGAACTCCTCAGACAATAAACATTTATTAAGCACTATGTGCCAGGCACTAGCACGGGGAATACAAAAAGGGGCAAAAACCAGTTATTGGCACTCACAATCTGCGGGGGAGGGGAGGGAAGAGGAGGGAGATAACATACAAACATACAAACAAATGTGTACAAATAACCTGTACACAAGATAAAAAAGCAATTAAAAGAGGGATGGTACTAGAATTGAGAGGTTGGGAAAGACTTTCTGTAGAAGATGGTTTTTTAATTGGGATTTGAAGGAAGCCAGTAGATGGGGGTGAAGAGGGAGAGCTTTCCAGGAATGGGGGACAGCCAGAGGATCTATTGAGGAGAGATGAGAGATAGTGAAGAATGCAGGATAACTCATAGATTGCAAACCTGAGGGACCAAGAGGATGGTGTTGCTCCATGCAGGAACAGGGAGGATAGGAGACGAAGAGGATTTAGGGAGAAAGATGAATTTGTTTTGGAGATGATGAGTTTAAGATATCTACTGGACACCCAACTGTCTGAAAGGCAATTAGAGATGTGAGACCAGAGGTCAACACAGAGGTTAGGGCAGGAAAGGTAGAGGTGAAAATTATCAGCACAGAGATGACAATTAAATCTATAGGAGCTGATGAGATCATCTAGTGAGAGTATAGAGGGAGAAGATCCAGGAAAGAAGTCGTTTAGTGGGCATAATCTAAATGAAGATCCAGCAGATGGAGAAGGAATAGTCTGACAGGAAGGAGAACCAGGTGTTCCAAAAACTTAGGAAATAGATTCTATCAAGAAGAGCTCTAAAAAGAACTATGGAATTCGATCGCAGAATGAAGCAGATCATTTTCATTTCTATTATGTTTTGGTTCGTTTTATGATTTCTCCCATTCATTTTAATTCTATGCAACATGACTAAGGTGAAAATGTATTTAACAGGAATGTATATGTAGAACCTATATAAAACTATATTTCATCTCAGGGAGGGAGTGGGGAGGTGGTGGGGAGGGGAAAAATATAAGATATATGGAAGTGAAAATAAAATTTTAAAAAAGAGGTCTAAGAGTGTCCAAGGCTGCAGAGAGGTCAAGGAAAATGACAATTGAGAAAAGGCCATCAGATTTGGCATTAGGCAATCACTAGCAATTTTTGAGAGAGCAGTTTCAGTGGAATGATCAGGTCAGAAGCTGGAATGTAAAGAGTTAACAGAGTGAAATACAATGTCCCAATATCTATTGTCTTTTCAAGTAGAAGCTGCCAGGTCTTGTGAAATTCTGATTGTATTTTCACAGTATTTAATTTTTTTTTCTAGATGCTTGTAATATTTTCTTCCTTACCTGGGAGTTTTGAGACTTGGTTATGACAACCCTGCAAGTTTTCCTCTTGGGCTCTCTTTCAGGTGGTGAACAGTAGATTTTTTCTTTTTCTATTTTACCCTCTTGTTTTCTCCAGATCAGTTATTTTTCTAATGAGATATTTCAGGTTCTATTTTATTATTTCTTGGCTTCATAACGTCATCCAATTCCTCTTGCTCAGTTGTAGTTTTCAAAATCTTATATCCTTAAGATTTTGGACCTTTTTTTTCAATCAGTTGACTTTCTTTTCATAATTTTTTTAAAATTCTTTTATTTTTCTTCCTAATTTTTCCTCACTCATTCGATTTTTTAATTCCTTATTTGATATTTTAATTTTGGGTTGTGACCATCTGATGTTACTCTTTGGCATAGAAGTGGAGGTTTTTTGTTTTGTTTTTTAACTTATCTTCCTGTGAATATGAACCTAGATCTTTTATAGCAAAGTATTTATCTATGGTTATGCTCTTTTTTCCTACGCTTACTCATTTTTATTTTTATTTTGTTTTATCTTATAACCCAGCAAAGTTGAGTATAATCCTGAATGAAAAAAAAAATGGTCATCTGGCAAAATGAAAAATTTTCAGGAATCTTTAACAAAAAGAACAGAACTCATTGGAAAATTCAATATAAAAGATCCAGAATATAAGGAAAACATTAAACAATTATAAGACACTCATTAAGGTCAAACTGTTTACTATTACATATATGAAAATGTCACCTGTATTTTTAAAACTATCAATCATTACTAAGACAGTTTAAAAGAAAGGTTGGGGCTGAGCTGCGTATGATACGATTCTGAAAAACAAATTTGGATTGGAAAAGGTAAAAGAGAGCAATTACATTATGAAAATGGGGCATGAAAGAAATAACTAATACAAAGGAAGGGTGGTAATGGGAAGGCTGGTAATGTAGGAGCCTTACTCTTATTAGATCCAAGAAGAAACAATGTGTACATCTGAAAGGGTATAGAAGTCTTAGGAACATGTATAGAGAAGAGGAAAAATGGGTGACAGGTGAAGGGACTTTTAGAGGGATGTGTGGACAGGGATTTGGGAGGGTGTGGGGGAGAGATGGGCTGACTTTTGGGGGGATATGGACTGGGAGGTGGAAGAGGGGATGAGGGTACTCAGGGGGTGCAGAAGATAAGGTTACAGGGATATGGTTAAAAAAAAAAAAAGGCCAAAAAAGAAAATAGTAAGTAAAAATAATATGGAGGGAAATTCACAAATAGTAATCATAACTTTGAATGTAAATGGGATGTTTATAGCACCTAATTTTGTGGTGGCTAAGAACTGGAAATTGCAGGGATCCCCATCAATTGGGGAATGGCTGAACAAGTTGTGGTATATGGTTGTGATGAATACTACTGTGCTGTGAAAAATGATGAGCTCATTGATCTTAGAAAGGCATGGAAAGACGCACAAACTAATAAAGAGCAAAGTGAGCAGAACCAAGAGAACATTGTATACAATAACAGCAATACTGTTTTAAGAATGACTTTGAGGGTAGGCCGTGCTAATATAATAAAAATGACAATTCTACCTAAATTAATTTACTTATTTAGTGCCATACCAATTAAACTATCAGACAATTATTTTCTAGAGCTGGATAAAATAATATCAAAATTCATTTGGAAAAACAAAAGGTCCAGAATATCAAAGGGACTAATGAAAAGAAATGCTTGGGAAGGTGGCCTAGCGCTACCAGACCTCAAACTGTACTATAAGGCAGCAATGATCAAAACCACTTGGTATTGGCTAAGAAACAGAGAGGTAGACAAGTGGAATAGACTTGGCACTCAAGACGCAGTAGGCAAGGAATATAGCAACCTTCTGTTTGATAAACCCAAGGACCCCAGCTTCTGGGATAAGAACTCACTGTTTGACAAAAATTGCTAGGAAAACTGGATAACAGTGTGGCGGAAATTAGGCATAGACCCATGCCTGACACCGTACACAAGAATAAAGTCCAAATGGGTACATGATTTAGGTATAAAGATTGATACCATGAATAAACTGGAGAAGCAAGGAATAGTGTATTTATCAGATTTATGGAGAAGGGAAGAATTTTTTACTAGAGATAGAAAGCATTATGAAATGCAAAATGGATAACTTTGATTACATTAAACTGAGAAGTTTTTGCACAACCAAACCCAATGCAACCAAAATCCAGAGGGATGTAGTAAATTGGGAAAAAAATTTTACAGCTAAGCTCGGGGATAAAGGCCTCATTTCTAGAATATATAGAGAACTGACTCAAATGTATAATTATACAAGTCATTCCCCAATTGATAAATGGTCAAAGGATATGAACAGGCAATTTTCAGAGGAAGAAATTAAAGATATCTATAATCATATGAAAAAATGCTCTAAATCACTATTGATTAGAGAGATGCAAATCAAAACAACTCTGAGGTACCACATCACACCTATAAAATTGGCAAACATGACAGAACAAGAAAATGATAAATGCTGGACAGGATGTGGGAGAGTTGGAACACTAATTCATTGTTGGTGGAGCTGCGAGCACATCCAACCATTCTGGAGAGCAATTTGGAACTATGCCCAAAGGGCTACAAAAATGTGCATACCCTTTGACCCAGCAATATCGCTACTAGGACTGTATCCCCAAGAGATCATAAAAATGGGAAAGGGTCCCACATGTACAAAAATATTTATAGCAGCACTCTTTGTAGTTGCCAAAAACTGGAAGTCAAGGGGATGCCCATCAATTGGGGAATGGCTGAATAAATTATGGTATATGAATGTAATGGACTACTATTGTGCCATAAGAAATGATGAACAAGAAGACTTCAGAGAGGCCTGGAAGGACTTATATGATCTGACGCTGAGTGAAAGGAGCAGAACCAGGAGAACTTTGTGCACAGCAATGACCACAGTGTGCGAGAGTTTTTTCTGGTAGACTTGGAATTTCGTAATAACGCAAGAACTTCTTAAAAAAAAAAAAATCCCAGTGGTGGTTCTGTAAGGCAAAATGCCTTCCACACTCAGAGAGAGAAATATGGAAGTCATTCACAAAATGTAGCAGATCATGTTTGTGTATGTGTATGTGTTTGTGTATCATGTTCTGATTTGTTATATGATTTCTTTCATTTATTTTAGTCTGACTACATAGCATGACTATAGTGAAAATATACTCAATAGGAAAGTATATGTAGAATCTATACAGAATTATATGCAGTCGTGGGGAGGGAGGGGGGTAGTGGGGGGTAGGTGTGGGGCGGATAAAATCTCAATTGTATGGCAGTGATTGTTAAACATTAAAAAATAAAAAAACAAAAAAAATAAAAAAATAAAAAATAAAAAGAATGACTTTGAGGAATTAAGTCATTTTCACTAATATATACAAAAAATAAAGGACATATGAAGAGAGATGCTACTGGCATCCAAAGAAAGAACTGAGAGACGTATAGAATAATTTCACACACACACACACATCTATTTGTAACTAATGGGTAGCCATCTCTAGGGTGTAGAGGGAGGAGGAAAAAGGGAAAAAAGGAAATTTACATAACTTTGTTGTATATTTGGAGGGAATACATGTTGTACATGATAGATTTGTAGTTTCCTGTGCAATCATCATTCTTATTGTACTGTTATGGAAACATTTCATTCCCTGAATTGAAAATAAATTTGAATGGGGGGAGGAGGGTAAAAGAGGGTGGGAGGAGAGGCCTTTTCAACAAGTCTAGCCACAAAGAGCAGAAGAGATAGATGATAGTGGGAATGGAAGAATCAAGCGAAGGTTTTTTTCAGGATAGGGGCTACATGGACATGTCCGTGGGCAGCACAGAATAAGCCAGTAAGAGGGAGAAATTGCCATTAAGTGATAGCCTGGAGATGACAGACCACATGCTAAATAATAGGGCAGTAGCTATAGTCCTAATTTTAATTTCTATTGAGTTTTAAATTTTACAAAGCCCTTTCCTAACCATAGCCATGAGGTAGATAAGAGGTGAATTTGCCCAAGATCATAAAGAAGACAACTAACTATTACTTGAATTAGGCTATTCTGATCCTGAGAGAAATGTGAACCATATTCTAGTCTTATCTTTCCCGACTCATAATTAATGGTACTTGGGGAAAATAGTTATTTTCCTTTATACTTTACAGTAACTTTTATAATGTAAAGTGTATTTAAACATAAGTGGCCATGATAACTTAACTCATGAAGCCCCTTCTATTCCTCAATTATATATTCACACATGTAACATATATTGAACACCGCTGCAAAGTTCATACAATATCCCAAGTTCTGCTTTTTTCACTGTAATATTCTGTACAGGAGTTTTATATTTCTTGAAATTCTTTATATTTTTTTAATCGCTAACCTTTAAAAAATGGCTACAGCAACCTGTTAATTCAGTCCTCACTGGGCATTTATGTTGGCTTTGGGCTACTTTGTTGTGCATTTGTATATACACAATTTAATTTTATTATATATTCTATGGACTTGGAAATGGACAATTCAATTAGCTTATTTTTAATAGTTAATTCACCCAGAAATCAGTAGCACCTGTGCATTTAGTTCAATTATGTTTATATTTGGCATTACATTGGCCTTTTAGCCCCTGAGTATGAAAGTGCTCCTCTTCTGAAGATCTTTCAATAAGGAAAAGATATCTCCATTTCATGGAATGAAAACTTTAGAGGAAAGAGGAAAACAGCTGCTAGGGACTGCAAAGGAGACAACAGCTATCCTGAGACAAGAGCCAGTGGCAGGTTTGAGTTTACATACCAATTCTCCTCCTTAGGCTCAGGCAAGTCAGGCACCTGAGTGAGGTAAGGTGAAAGGCCAATCTTTTATACCAGGGATTCTTAACCCTTTTTATCAGGGCTTCCTTCAGTAACTACCCATGGACCCCTTCGCAGAATAGTGTTTTTAAGTGCATAGAATACGTAGGGTTACGAAGGAAACCAATTATATTGAAATTATCAAAATATTTTAAGTAACATACCTCAAGTTTAAAACCTCTGCTTCTAAATCATCTAAAAAGGCAGCTGACACAGACATCCCATCACATCACAAACTAAATCGACTACTTTCCCACAAAACCTAAGTGCACCGAACCATTCCACTCCCATCATTTCCCCCTCCTCTCCCAAGTCTTTCAAAATTATCTTTTCAACATAAGCAAGACTGGCTAGATCAAAATCACTACAGACCAGTTATATGTAGTTCATTCAAAGACTCTGGTCCTTTAATGAGGAAATGAAGAGGTGACATTCCATAGACCATGGTGCCATGATCCTACATAGTACTGTTGTGCCCATTACCTTTCCACTGTCTTTTAATTTGGGATAGAGTGGCAGGCAGTATTACAGTTCAAAGAATATACCTAAAAAATCATATTGTCCAGTTCCTTTGTACCAATTAAAGTACTTGTCATCTCAGAATTGGGAAGGACTATAATTTCCACTTTAATTATAGAGAAGCTCAATGCCTACTTCACTTCAATCTCCTCAAAGACAACTGCGAAGTTAAAGATTAATGTCAAAAATACTCAATGTGGAAAGAACTACTTAATGGAATTACGGATAAAAAGTGATGTTCTGAATGCTATAAACAGGAAATTGTTAAATTCAGGAATAAGAAAAGTTTAACTTCTTAAGTAGCCTACAGGTAGAAAGGGGACAGAGATAGATTGTGAGAAAATTCTCTACAAGAGACACATTAACCCTTTCAAACCAACACTATTAAATATAATGAGTCACTCAATTGCCAGGAAAAACCTACTTTAAGATTATAGGATTTAAACCTGAAAAGGAACTTAAGAGATGATCTAGTCTAAGCTCCTCATCATGAAACCAGTGAAGGAAAATAACTTACCCAAAGTCACACTGATAGTAACGGACTCAGGTTGCAAATCTGTCTTCAGATTCTAAACCCAGTAATCTTTCCATTACACCATAGATTGTCAATAAAAATGGTATTTTTAAAACAGCAGTAATATTTTAATACATGCCCTAAAAAGCTTTTATTTTTAAAATGTTTTTAAATGTTTTATTACTAACAGCAAATTGACAGCTCTACCATAATAATTGCCAAGAATGCCTACCACACAGAACTTACAGATTAATAGTTCTGCTCCCCAAATACCTTCAAGCCATGCAGATAACAAATGCAGCCAACATGGCAAGAGCACTTTTTCATCACTGCTATAATAACCATACATTCTAGCAAATAATTGAGATGTGATTTGAAGGGACAAAAGGCTTATTGTGAGGTGCAACACCAAGAATTGAGAGCTTACAGTCTGCAAATGAACCTCTCTTCCCCCTTTATTTTTCAGTTCCTCAAATAAAAGGTTCCAATAAATTTTAATTATGTTGATTAGTCAAATATCAGTTCCTTTAAAACTTGGGTGGAGTACTTGGGATGAACATTCAGAATCAGAAGACTATACTGGAAATCAAATTGAACACAAGCAACATTCTTAATACAGTACACAACTTGTAACACAATTGCAGAAGTGTATACTCATTGACTACCAACAATGTTATTTGCAATTGCAATTATCAGTGAGTTTTTGGTTATCCCAGCATACTCCTGGTAATTTAACATGAAGAAGGCATAACTGGCTCTAAAAGTAAAACATTCATGTCAAAGAACAAGAAACAAGGAAGTCATTAATAAGTACGCCAAGACAAGATGGATACTAAAATATTCATGAAGTACACAGTAGCCAATGGAAGGTTTCTGTTTAGGCAACTTTATGTCTAGCCTCTGCAAGATGAGGAAACTTAACAGGGTCCTTTCTATAATGACTCATACCATTTTGCATGGCAAAATGCTAGATGATTCAAAGATTTCATAACTTCTTCAAGACATGATTTTTTTGATATCAAGCTCACATTCATATAAATTAATACAATATCATTGATAGTTTTGCTATTTAATTGTAATTTTCAAATTCTTAGGCTCTTGTGGTTCTAAATTTGTATACCTGTTATAATCACCTTGGTGAACATCTAGGTTATTCTACACTTGCTGCTCCCAACATTCTTTCTCCCCAACCCACTTCCCTGGCAGACTGAAGACCCAAGTTAAAAATATAAAGCTAAAAGAAATCACTAAAGGTGATATAAAGTTAAAATGATCTTCAAATATTATAGGAAAGGTTGATAAGTATTTAAATATGCTTACTCCATAATCTATATAAATCAATGAGACTAATTAAAACAAAGTAAACTAGTCTAGCCATATTTGTAAAACTAGTACATAAGAAAACAGATTAAGTCCTAAATTTGTGAAAAACCCAAAGATTTAGTTTTCTAACTCTTTTCCCTTAACACTTCAATTGTCACAGATCCACTTTAATCACTTCGGTAAAATTATGTAATTTCTATCATACTTAAAATGGTTACCATCAGGGTAGTTCTAACTTCTAGAACAGAGTAAAGATGAATATAAATACAGGATTTTCTACTATGAGGCAAGATTGTCTTTTAAAAAAATTATAGCACTTACATTAGTTGTACTATCAAAACGATCCCACTTTCATATCAAAATTAAATGAAGTCTCTTTTTAAGTAGGACTTTCATCTGAAATTACTTCAAATTTTAGATTACTATTGTTTTGAGCATCTTATAACATGAACAAATTCATAGCCTTAGGCTAATCCAATTTTTAAAATGCCTTCTTATTTGGTGTGAATGTTCATTTCACTATAAATTCCACTCCCAAAAGCTATATTTTAAATGAATAAATCATTTTCTTAAAATCTTTTTTTTTTGCTCCTTTTTAGCTGTTTTCTTTAGCTCTTTTGGGCTTGTGTCCAATCTGCATTTTCCTTGAGGCTTTAATTATATATATTTTCAAGATGGTGTCTTCTAAATCTGTGTCTTTAGCTTCTGTCACCTCAAAAATTTTTTATGATCAGATTCCTTTTTTATTGTTGGCTCATTTTTCCAGTTCTTTTGTTGGAATTTGGTTCTGCTCAACTCTGGAGAAAAGGATTGGCTTGAATTTTTGCTTTCACAGTTCAATCGGGGGGGTCTGTTTGGTGCTTCCAGGGTGGTGATCCATAGTGGTACAGTCACTGCCCTCCTGACCTGTACTCTGGTTATACAGACATGAGTCCCTGATCCCTCATTCTCTACCCTCTATGGCCTGGGTCTGCAACCCAGAATGGAGTAACAGGCAACAGGGCTGCCCAATTGCCCCTGGGCTTGTGCCCAGCGCTAGTACAAGTTGTTCCCTGGAATCTTTCTGACCACAAGTTCAGTCCAAATGTTACCCTTTAGCATCCCTGGGCAGTGCTGATACCCCAGAGCCCACTGTCACTTCCATGCTCCTTTTTTGGGGGTACTGCACTTCTGGCCAGCTCCCACCTCATTGTCCTAATGTCCTCCTCCTAAGGTTGCCCTGGACTGGAATTAACTCATTGTGACAATACTGGCTTTTCCACTCACAATTCTGCTTAGTACTTTCTGTGGTCCTTCTGGAGGCAATACTTTGGGGAAAACTTAGCAGTTGTGACCTTTCACTCTGACATCTTGGCTTTACCCTAGAATAAATCCTTTTCACAATACTACCCCTCTATTCTAGCTCTACTCTTCTCTTGCTTATCCAAAACAATCCAGCTACTTGAATATTAGACAAATAAGCTTAAGACAACCACCTGTTGTACAGATAAAACTCATTAAACGAGAGGGTTTCCTTATCAACTTATACTGTGGCTTGCACCAACTAATTTGAACTGTATTAAGTCTATAACACATTGGTGATTTACCTGCACTAATTACCTTAATACCTATAAAATGGACATATGTGCTCATGATGTTCACTTTGTAAACCTTGAAGGAATATGTAAACGTGTATTCTTATTAACATACACCTTAGTGTTTACCAATTAAACCAACTAATTTCTCAGTAAATAAAACTACAGTGAGTAGGGAGAATTCACTCCTCTGGCTTTACAGTAGTTTCAAAAGCAAAATTTTTTCCAATATTTCTCTTTTTAATCTAATTTATATCTAAATATTTTGAATTGTGTCTCATTTCTATAAATTGATGACCTTATATTTTTTATAACTTATCAAGACTCCTTAGTAAAATTAAGAATAGAAGGAACACCAAAAGCTCACATGATGAAACCACTTATTCAAAATATCAGACCACCATAAGTCCTAATAAACAAAGTTCATGTGCAGCTTTTAAAGAAACTAAATATATTTACTGACTGGGATGGAGCCTGAACTCTACTTAATAAAGGTTTCTCCAAATCTAAATCTATAATAGAACTACCTAATTATTTCTATTCATATCAATTCTTTCCCAAAATGCCAGCGTCATAAACACAGGATGAATTTCTTGTTCTTACTGAAGACAACAGAACTGCTAATAATCTCAATTTTTAGCCCAATCTCTGCTAACACAAAAGATGATGCAATTTCAATTTTGTAAAAAACTGAAGTTCCTAAATTTCCTTATTTTTTCCACAATAAACATTAATAATAGGGCAATAAGCAATTTCCTTAATTTTCCCAACTTACTTTAACAAGTTAAACATGACAAAACATTGAGAAAACAAGGAATTAACCAAACAACATAAAATATTCTCCTTCTCCCTCCCCTAATCCTAATCAAAAATCTACTATCAATCCACAAGCACCTCCTACATTCTGGACATCGTACTAAGGCTGGGGATACAAATGCAGAATTATGATAGTGCCTATTGTTAAGGAATTTACTTTCAAATGATGAAATCACTGACTTCAAGGAGTGTTAATACCTCCTATACTCAATTCATACATTAACTAGCATTAGGTATAAAAATGCATACTATACACATCTACCATGCATTCATTCCTCTCCTTTCATTCTTACTTCCTTAGTTCAGGCTTTTATTATATACCACAAAGACTTTGCTGGCTCCAGAGTCAGATGCTCTTTCAAATATCTTCTTACACACAGTTGCCAAAGTCATCTTCCTAATGTCTGACCACATTTCTTCCATGCTGGAAAGCCCTCCTAATCTCCTCATCCACTGCCTACAAAAGAAACTATAAACTCCTCAGCCTAGCCCTCCGCAATCTAGCTCCAACTTACCCTGGGCCAAAATTTATTCCACAATACTGCCCGTAATACATTGTACATCCCAGCCAAATTAAACTTTCTCCTACTCCTGATTTCATCCTGCCCTCTTTCATCTCACTACCCTCCATATAGAATCCCTCAATAAATATCTCTGCCTCCAATGATATTCCTAGTTCCAAGCTTTCACTTCCACCTTGAACTTCTCAAATTTAGATTCTAAACTGTAATCTTAGAAAGCAAAGCCTCTAAGGTACAGAGAAAAGTGCTGACCTACGTAGGCAGAATGAGGGGTTTCTGACACCAATGAAGTCACTAGTCCAACCTGTATCCCTAATTAACTTCAAGGTTATGTGTCTTCCACCCACCTCACTAGATTTTAAGTTCCCTGAAACAAGGGCTTTCATTTTTTATCTGTGTCTTCCAACATCTAGTACAAGATCTTTCTCATGCAAAACAGTTGCTAAAATGTTTATTGAAATTAAAATTAACCTCTTAGCAGTTTCCATTTCTGGCATTAAACCAGTTGAAGACAACTCAAAATTATTTATATTTCCTTCATTACAAATTTATCTCCCAGTAAATAGATATAGAAAACATAAAGAGTAAAATCCAAGAAATACTGAATATAATGCAATGTAAACAAACCCTTTACATATGGAAATAAAAACATGTCCAGTTTGGTTCAGTCCAGCCTTCTCAGTGCCATTCCAGATGAAGGCAAATCATAACTAAAGGAACTGCATGCAGTTCCTCTAAATTCTCTTCAACCCACGAGCAGCCCAACTGACACCAAGGAACTATAAGAGTTTGCACTCAAGTGTAGTTATGTCATTGCATGACTCTTCAAAGGGCTAGCAGAAGAGGCTGGCATTGGGGGCAGTTCCATGTTTTTGTGCTTAAGGGGCTCCACATTAGAAACACCAGGACTAATAACATTTGCAAGCATTTAATAGCATCCCTAGTCTGTATTTTCAAGAAGCAGTTAAATAAATAAGTCAGTTGCCATGAATACAGGACATCAATACCACAAAAATTTAAAACAGCTATATTTAGTTGGATAGACAAAGGAAAAGCATCTTCAGTCTGTGTGTATTGAATTTCAATGAAAAATACCACTGTATTCTGGATTTCCTATAGGCTACCTAAAAGCAGCTGAAATTTTAGAGCTAAACTATGAAAAGTTTACAAGTATGTTCTGTATGAGTTAGAAAAACCTGTTGTCCTAATAAATAATTTTCTCCTAAATTGTTACTACCTGTAGATTACAATAGGCAGCATCTTTGGGAAGTTAAAGTGTTAAATATTAATAAAATTTAGTCAATAAAATTTACAGTTTACAAATTTTACAAATAAAAACAAAACAAGTTTCAAAATAAATCAAAGCCACACATCTTTATATCTTCTTTAGTAAAGTCTGAATGTAGTTTCCAGGTATTGGTACATATCAACACTGGCTTTGGACAATTCAATAAAATGCACTATCTCATTGGTCTGAATGAATAAAACATGGCACAGGAAACACTATTTAATAAAATAAAACCCTTCTTCATAGGCTCAAAACTTAAGTCTTAACAATCTTTTAAAGAAAAATGGTAGTTTTAAGACCTCCTCCTGACAGAAATTTCATCATTTGAAACAACAACAACAACAACAATACAGGTTGGAAAAATAAGAAATCATTTTTACCCAAAAAAAAAAACCAAAAAACAACCACTAATTGTTGAAAAAATAATAATAGTTGATAAATCTGGATTTAATGAAATAAAGCTAGAAGGGGAGGATTTTAAAGATCAAGTTATTTGATACAAAAAAGCTTCTTTCACTGTTATCTCCATTATTTCAGATGTACTTTATTCCACAGTTACAGATTTAGCCAGATTTCTTGGGAAATCAACCTATAAAGAGAAGATAAAAATAAAAAAATATTAAAAATTATTTTCTAAAACAGAAATTATACACTGGCTTTTTTCAATGTTATCATAAATCCCCTCAAAAAAATCTCTTCAATGAAGGCCCTAGAAACTGTTCTATTTCTATAAACAAGTTTTCTCTTATATTAAAAGAAAAATTATATCTATTCATTAGAAATTATACAAACTCCTACAATCAAAAAATATAAATTTATCCTTAATCCTACATGCCCAATTAAGGCAAGACAAATTTAAACAATGTAATTAATGTGGGGGAAAAGAAAAAATTTCTAAAGTGTTTTGGCAAGGTTATTAGCAACATGATATCTAGTTTCTTCAGATGAAAGGAGAACATTTCCTTGTATCTGTAAAGTAAAATATGGTATTTTACTTATTATGAACCATTATGAACACATCAGGAAATACCTAAGAAATAACAGCTGATCAACTTGTAAACTTCATGTCAGAAAGTAATCAAATGTGCCATGTGATATTTTTCTACCAAAACATTTTTAAGGAAACTCAAATACTTAAATGGAATTGTGAGCTTATCAATCACAGATCATAGAGAGCTGATTCAGGGATGACTTTAACACTGGTTACCAGTCATCATGATACACACTTTCTCTATCTGTTCAAATATAATTTCATTTTTTGTGATAATACACAGTGCCACATCCAGTACCTACAAAATTTTTCTTGGAAAAAAATATTCAAGATGTTGTGAGAACGTATAAATGCTTTTGCTAAATGTTAGTACTGTATGAAAAACTTATAAAAATTTTATTAGAAGACCTGGTTCAAGTTCCACCTCTAAAACAAACTGACTGCGCGTGGTTTTTGGGCGAGACACTGACACAGTATCCCAAACAACTCTCTAAGGCTGTAAGTGGATAAAAACAGAAGTTTAGTCTAAAGCTGAAAAAGCAGTCAAGCAAACAAATGAAAAAAGATACAAACACTCTGTAGTAACTGGCCACTTACATCATATCCTCTCAGAACAGCAAGATGGAAAGCCAGCAGCTGCAAAGGGATAACACTGAGAATGCCCTGCAGGCAGTCCACTGAATGGGGCACCTTGATTGTCCTCTTAGTGTTCTTGATAGTCTCAGTATCTTCTTTGTCACAGATAATTACAGGTCGTCCCTAAAGAAAGATTTAACCAAAAAGATGTAACAATGACACTGGAAAACAGGACTTCTCCCTTCCATCTCCACTCTCCTCCTTTAACATGAGATTCATCTAACCAGCAATTGTGTGGTTGTCATTTAGTCGCTGTGTCCAACTTCATGACCATATGGACCATACTGGCCATGGGGTCTTCTTAGCAAAGATACTGTAGTGGATTGTCATTTCTGTTTTCAGTAAATTAAGGCAAACAGAGATTAAGTGACTTGCCCAGGATCATACAGCTAGTAAGTGTGTGAGGCCAGATTTGAGCTCAGGTCTTCCTGACTCCAGGCCCAGCACTCTATCCACTGAGCCATCTGTCTACCTGCCCAACTAGTAATTAGCATAAGTCAATAGTAAATTTTTACATTATTTCATAATAGTATAGTTTGTCAAATATACTGTCTTTCAAAATATGATAAACCCTAAAATAAAATCTCTCTAAAAGTAAATATGTGTGTGTGTGTGTGTGTGTGTGTGTGTGTATATATATATGAAAAACAGACCTACAAAGAAAAATAAATTACACAAAATTAAGTATTAAAAAACACTGTCCCATTTGGGAGAAACTGCCTCTTGACATCTCTATCCCAGGTATATTCAAGAAAGGACTGTTTTACTAGTTCTTTCCCTCAGATGGTAATGCCTCACCCACCAACTTTCATCCTTCGCTTGTAACACAGTATTTTCCCCACCATCTCCAACAAAGAATTCACAGGCACCTTAGAACTAAGAACAAATGAAAACTTCCCTCCCCAATTCCTTTATTGTCTCTCCAAATCCAACTGCCTTTGCCATCTTAGGCCAGCATTTAGGAGTCAAGTATTCTCTGAAAAGAAAGCTCCTATCACTATGCACTTTTGTAGGCAGGGAGCACTTGGCCTACAGAACTTCAATAGACTCTTCACGGCCAAGCTAGTCAATAGGGCTAACAAAGATTACTTTCAGAATTCTTCTTCCCCTCCTCATCCCTTTTTGTCTCATTTCACTGACAGAACACTCCCACATTCAGTTGAAAAGCATGGAAATTCTCTATAAGAACGAACACCTATGCCTCCCTATCCATTTGTGACTTATCTCCACAAAGTCACCTCTGCAATCTAGATAACAACATCAAAGATGCAAGCTTTGGGACAAAATTTAAATTCTTTAAAAAGGGGTAAAGAGGAAGAAGGGAATAGCTCCTAGGACAGTGCAATTACACACTGCAATGAGTTTTTATACAAACCAGATTTGGGGGAAAAGAGTGGCCTATATTTACACCAACGTGGTATCTCTGAATACTAACACCGAATAGCAACTGATCCAAATAAATAAAGTTGCATTTATTTCCTTAGGAAAATAGAAGTCAAATAAATTAAGCCATGTACACTCCCCTGATAATACTGAAATCTAAACTAGTAGCTTTCTTCCATAATAAAGTAAAACTGAAAAATTAATTTAAGGGCATTAAATTCTTCTAATAAAGAACTTCTCCAGGACAGCTAGGTGGTGCAGTGAACAAAGCACTGGCCCTGGAGTCATGAGGAACTGAGTTCAAATCCAGCCTCAGGCACTTGACACTTACTAGCTTGTGTGACCTTGGGCAAGTCCCTTAACCTCAATTGCTTTGCCTTCCCCTCTCCAAAAAAAAAATTAAGAGTCCTCCGGAGCTTTATCACAATGTAAAGATAACTGGTTTCTTAAAAATTTTGCTTTATTATCTAAAGCCTTCTATCGCCAAAGTGAATGAAAAAAATTAATGCAGCACAATTAGCATGTGACTTACCTGTCGAGCAACAACTTGCTGTAGAGCATTCTGGCACTTAGCGTATGTGTTATCTCTCATGATGATCATGATGACAGGCATCAATTTATCCACCAAAGCCAATGGGCCATGTTTTAATTCACCAGCTAAAATACCTTCTGAATGCATGTACGTGATTTCTTTGATTTTCTAATGGAAAAGAACCAAATACATTAGGCCCTCATTCAGTCTTTCCTCTCTCCAATTTTAAACAAAAAGAAATCTCATCACATCTGCTAATAGATGCCTCATCCTGTGTGGAGGCGACCGTAAGTTTTCTAAGGCAAGAGTCAACATGACTTGAACTCTGGTAAGTCATACAAATTTAGAAATATTTCAAGCATAGGCTCAGCTAACATATGCACTCCTGTTGTCAGAGGACTATATATACTAAGATTCAGAGAGTTTCATGAACAGAAAGATGGCTAACAGACCTAAGTGCTGGGAATACAAAGTAAGGCAATTAACAGTCTCTGCTCTCAAGTTCACAATTTAATGGAGTAGATAACATGCAAACAACTATGCAGAAATATGTACATGATAAATTGAAAATAATCTCAGTGGGAAGGCACTAAGCTTAACAGGGACTCGGAAAGACTTCTTGGAAAAAGTGAGACTAGAAGCTTGAAAGAAGCTAAGGATGTCAGGAGGTGGAGATGAGGAGGAAGAGTTCTAGGCACGGGGGATAAGAGGTCAAAATGAGTTGAGTAATAGAGTGTGACAAAACAATACCAGAAATTCCACCTACCTTAACAAATCCTACTTAATTTTAATCTATTATTCCACATTTTCTAAGGCCTGATGCATGCATTTATACCATAAAGATCTTTAAAATATTCCTATCCATTTTTAAACTTGGATACTTCAGACTGTCAGCATGGTAGAAATAATACAAAAATTGCAGAGAAAATACAATTCATTCAATTCCAGGACAAATTAATTACATAATTGCATCCGATATGTAATTTTGAATGAGATACAGGCTACTACTAATAGATGCTACATCCCAAAAGAATATTTTTTAGAAGAAAAAATAAAAGGGGGCAAGGGGTTTGCAGGTTTGAAAATCACAATGATTATAAGCTCACAAGTGTTATATAAGTCAGCTTTGTGGGGGGAAAAGTGTAACATATTTAAGCTGATGTGGAATTTTTACTCCAGATGCTCTATAAAAAACAGAAATAGATCGTATGAATGATGAGTAGCTGTGTCCTAAGACTAAAAGAAATGAAGTCTATATCAGCAGTAAGAACATAATTCAGCACTCATAAAAACTATTATTTCTATGACTACATTCTCAATTATTTTAAACAAAATTCATTATGTGAAAGTTTACTTTTTGCTTTTTTTTAGAAAGACAAATCTTATGACAATGTATTCTTGCTCAAAATATAATTCTACATTAAATACTTGGTATGTACTTCCTTAAGAGAAACCAAAGATATATAAGCACTCTGACAAGTTTTCAAATTCTCTAGTTCCAGATAAGTATTATTTTGTTAAACTGACTTCAAAATAAATAAGCAGATGCTTACTAGGGCTCCTTCCAGGCATGTAGCATAGTGATAGCCACGTCCCATAATCAATACTGATTTTTGATGATAAAGTTCTATGGCCAGTTTCTGAATTTCATCATCCATGCTCAACACTTCCTTTATCAAATCTGTTAAAAGAAAAAAAAGGGGAAAAAGTATGAAAGTGTAAGAAAAAGGATAACACAACTGTCCAAGTATATTCACAATGAAGAATTAGAAATAATTACATTAATGGTATGATCTGAGGAGGAAGGGATTTCTTTTACTGTGCAGCAAAATTTTATGGATTATTTTAGAAGCTAATTCTCCAAAGTATATGAGAATTTCTCAGAAACAAATTACATTTCACCCATCCTAGATAACAGAATATGGATGAAAGATTAAAAAAAAAAAAAAGAATAACATTTCACATTCACCTACCAGGCAACCCCTTCAAACCAAGCACTATTTCTTTGCGTCTTTCTTGCATTGAAATCCTATCATCACACATCATAAGGGCAAACATCACCAAAGATACAAATTGGCTTGTATATGCCTAAAAGAAAGAGAAAATAAGAACATTATTTATTATTCCATTTTAACAATTTGGAAAAGATTTATTTTTTTTAAGCTAGGGGAAAAAATACCTATGTAATCTGACATCATAAGATTGTTCAATGTTTCAGTACTAATAGAGCAGTAAACTAAGAAATAGAAAGGAGTTTGGTTGCTACTCCCTATTCAATATGTTTGACAAATCATTTTATCTGTCTGTATTTCAATTACCTCATTAAAGTAAAAATGTCTTGACAATATTATATTCATATGCATATGCAATGCATGCATGCTTTCTCTTTCCTGAGTCCTACCTTCTAACGTTTCCTCTAGTCCTGCATCTCTTGAGGCTTAACTCAAGGCATAACTTGAGGCTTAACTAATCTACTAACAACTAAAATACATGTAAAAAAAATTTCATTATCTTCCCCAAAAAAGTATTACTCAGCTTCTCCACAGAAATCAACAGCATTTCTTACCTTCACAATCAGTCATGTTTATAACATTCACGAAAAACTAATTTTGTCACTATATTATGATTTGTTTAGAAAAAAAAAGAGGCTAGGTAGTACAGTAGAGCCTGGAATCAAGAAGACCCAAACTCAAATACTGCCTCAGATACACACTAGCTGTGTGACACTGGACAGGACAAGTATGTCGCTTAACCTGTTTGCCAGTTTCCTCATCTGCAAAATGGGGATAATAACAGCACCTGTCTCCCAAGGTTGTTAGGATCAAATGAGATAATATTCGTAAAAGCACTTAGCACACTGAATGGCATGGAGTAAGTGCTATACATGTTATTATTATTACTCTAAGTGCTTAATAAATGCTTTTCCATTCATTCCTTTATCCTCCACCAAAAAGATAATCATAATTCTCCTCTCAAGTTACTGGATTTCCACAAAAGAACCCTTTCTATTTATTAAGCATCTACTACATATTAAACAACTATGCCATAGTTAAAAGATAAAATCAGACATACTACATGCCTTCTAGGAGCTGACAGCACAGCAGAAATTTTGAGAGATCCTGAGTATAGTAGAAGGATGGCAAATATAGTATTTCACATTAATCTTACAGGCAGCCCCTTCAAAGCAAGCACTATGTGAAGAAAGCATCTTTCTTGCATTGAAATGCTATCACTGTACATTACTGTACTAGCTGTACAGTAAGGAGAGGTCTGGTTTAGATTCTGCCTGTTAACACTTGCCAGCTGCATGACCACAAGACATTCCGTTTCATCATCTATAATAAATGGTGAGGCTAAACCATCCCTAACCTAACACAGGGAGAGCTACCGTGAGACTCAAATGAAACAATGTGCTCTTGTCGTTCCTGCAGTAGTTTCAGTCATGTCAGCCTTCATGGCCCCATTTAGGATTTTCTTGGCAAAGATTCTGGAGTAGTTTGCCATTTCCTTATCCAGCTTATTTGACAGATGAAGAAACTAAGGAAAACAGGGTTAAAGGAGTTGCCCAGGGTCACAGAGCCAGGAAGTGTCTGAGGCTGGATTTAAACTCAGATCTTCCTGACTCCAAGTCCAGTATTCTATTGACCGTGCCACCTCACTGCTCAAAATAACATATGCAAAATGCTTTAACTCTTAGGAGAGGTAAGATAAATTAGAATAAGGTAGCTGCAAAAGTAGTTTTCAAAGTTTCAGATCTCTCAAAAAAGGAGATTCAAGAAGAAGAAGTTCTCTTTCAGTTGAGGAAATCTGAACAGGGTCTTCAAGAACAAGAAGAATTTCAAGAAGGAATTCTTGAAATGGCTTCTAATTCAAACATGGGATGTAGCATTTAGATTTATTTGTTTAGTCTTAAGTTTTCAACACGCACTTCGATGAGATTGAGTTCTACATTTTTCCCTTCCCTTCCCTCCCCTCCCCCCCTCTCCAAGTCAGCATGTCTGATATATATATGATCCTATTAAACATTTCCACATCAGTCAGGTTGTGAAAGAATCAGAACAAAAGGGAGAAATCATAAGAAAGAAAAAACAAAAACAACAATAGAGAAAAGTGTATGCTTCAATCTGCATTCAGACTCCAGAGTTCTTTCTCTGCACGTGGATAGCCATTTTCCTAAGTCCCCTGGAATTGTCTTGGATCACTGTATTGCTCAGAAGAGCTAAGTCTAACAAAGTCAGTCGTTGCCCAGTGTTGCTCTTACTATATACAGCATTCTGGTTCTGGACATAGCTTTTTTTCAAAAGCCTTGGAAAATACCAGGACAAGATTTTTGATTCAATGTAAGATTAAAGGTTGGAAAAGTATTCAACTTGTGAAGAGGACTGGATATCAGGCTAAAGAATTTATACTTTGTTCACGTAACAATGACTTTTTGAACAAAATACATGCTTCAAATGGCTGTGTATTTCAGTCTTGTATTCTATCCTACTAAGCCTAATAATAACTCCCAAGTTCATATTTACATCCTTGTGTTTACTGGCCATACTCTGCACATTGATATGTAGGCTCCTACAGCCATGAGTATCAATTATGTTTTTGTTCCTTGGTTATTTTCTCCAGAAAATGACAGGAAACATCCCAATGGCTCCATGGCTCTTGATTCAACAGTTCCGTATCTGGGTACTTCTCTCACTATATTTTCAGTTTAAAGCTACCTATATCATAACAGTAGGACTCCAGAAAAATATATTCTTCTGTATATTCATCAGATGTAATCCATCTAAGGCTAAGAGCCCATCATCCCTCTATCTTAATTCGAGATCATCAAAAGAAAAACTAATTTGTCTTTGACAATCTTATTAACCATTTGTTTGCTTTTCGCAATCTATTTCTCCTAAAGACCCAAACTTCAACTGGAAATAATAAAGCACTTAGCATAGTACCTGGCACACAGTAGGCAAAAATAAATTTTTTTAAAGCGATAAAAGCACCACCTATCCCCATAAGGTGTTTGGTTTCTAATGTAAAACTTCAAGATCCCTTTCCAGGAAGATTCTGTCCAGGATTCTTCTGGTACTATTATTCAACCTCATACAAGTTATACCTCATACATTATACAACCTCAACAAGAAGTACCTATCAAGTGGTAGGTTTGATAAAGTTCATTGATAAAGTCAATGCTCAGTTCTGTCATGGAGAGATACATATTACTGTATACATATTATTGTACGTTGATAGCAATATTATCCTCATTCTCATTCTGTGGAATATGGAAAAGGACTCATAAGGTCCAAATCTACCAAGGGAAAAAAATCTATACTTAGCAAAAAGATTCAATGTTACTTGTCCTTCTCTTCTGTGTACAAGGCACAATCCTGTAAGTACAATGTCAGTAGTGCTAAGGTTCGGAAGAAGTAGAGGCTAGGGAGAAAACCTAAGCTATGCTGAAGGGAAGAATCAAAGAAGGTAAAAAAATTACTGTCTGAGGTGACTAGAATGATGATAACTGATGAGAGAGAAGGCAAGAGATCCTCTGACAAGGTGAATGACTTTGGATTAGAAAAGATAGTACAAATATGCCTCTTAGGAAAATGATTGTTCTAATTGTTCTTGATGAACTCAATACTATCTTTTGTAAACTTTAATCATAGTCCTTATGGTCTCTCTTATTCTAAGTTATATATTCCTGACGGTTCAATATTGCTCATTCATTGGTTCCAAATATATTATATTTGGTTTAGGCAAAACCTGAGTGATAAGGTAAGATTTTATAGCTAAGATTATGGATCCCTAGGTTACATATGCCATATCAAAAAACATTAAATGACACTAAGTATATCAACAGAATAGATTCTTCTGTTAGCTCATTTGTTTCCTATGTTAAACCTAACAATGGTGTTCATTTTTCTCACTGTTAACTACCTACTTTCAATCAAGAATACCTGTTCCCTTTTTCCATGCTCTTGTATATGTATACACATTTACATTTCTCTTCTTTTATTCAGCTGTAATGCCTTTAAGCTATAGCCTTCCTTTTCCTTTAAAAGGCCTCAAACTTCTTGTGCCACGATGGCAGAGCGAGGAAGGAATCCTCTAAAGTGCTCCCAAATCCCCCTCCAAACTAGAAAACTGCCTCAGAATTAGTCTAGGAGCAGGAAGGCCGCTTACCAGAACAAGAAAGGTATGTCTCACTGGGGTGGGAGGAGAGATAAGTCTAAATGAAGCGGCAACAGCTGCCAGTCCCACAGCAGAGGGCCTACAGCAACAGTCCAAGGCTGGGGCAATCTACTAGCAAAGTGTTGGCCCTCCAGCAAACCAGCAGCCCTCTAGGTAAGTGAGCAGTCTGTGCAGTACAGCAAGGCCACACCCCAATGACCCCACCGCTGACCAGTTGTAAAGACCACCCTGGAATGGGAAAACTAATGACTCTATAAGACAATAAAAACAAAAGTAAAAAAATAGAAAAAAACGTGAAATTTTTCCCTGGAAAAACATCTAGCAGAATTATTATACTACCTAAAAGCCATGATAAAAAAAAAAGGTCTGGATAAAATCTTTCAATAAATTATCAAAGAAAACTGCCATGATGTATTAGAACCAAATGGCAAAATAGAAATTGAAAGATCCCATTGATTACCACCAGAAAGAGATCCCAAAATGAAAACTGCTGGGAACATCATAACCAAATTTCAGGGCTCAAAATTCTAGGAGAAAGTTTTGCAAGCAGCCAAAGAAACAATTCAAGTATCATGGAGCTACAGTCAGGACTATACAGAATTTGGCAGCTTCCACAATAAAGAACCAGAGGGCTTAGAATATGATATACAGAAAGGCAAAGGAGTTAGGATTACAACCAAGAATCACCTACCCAGCAAAATTAAATATAATCTTTCAGGGAAAAGAAAGCAATATTTAATGAAATAAGGAATTTTCAAGCATTTCTAAATAAAAGACCAGAGCTGAATAAAAAAGCTGACCTCAAAATACAAGACTCAAGGGAAACATAAAAAGGTTAAAAAAAAAACAAGAGAAAATAAGAAATTCAATAAGGTTAAACAGTTTATATTTCTACATGGCAAGATAATATTTGTAACTGTTAACTTTATTATTATAAGCTCAATTAGAAGGAACGTAGACAGAGATTGTGAATACGAGGTGACTTGGTTGGGATGAAACCAAAAAACAACAACAACAACAACAAAATAAAGGGATGAGGAAGAAAACTGCACCGGAAAAAGGAAGGTAGAGACTAAATGGGGTAAAGTATCTCACAAAAAAAGAGGCATGAAAGAACTATTATAATGCAGGGGAAGATGGGGTGGCAGGGGTGGTGGGAAAAGCTTAAACCTTACTTTCATCAAAACTGATTCAAAGAGGGAATAACGTACACACTCAGTTAGATACAGAAATCTATCTTATCCTATAGGAAGTAAAAAGGGACAGAGATAGTAGAAGTGGGAAGGGGAGCTGATAAAACGGGGGTAAAATGGGGAAGGCAGTGGTCAGAAATAAAACACTTGTGAGGAAGCGGGGTTTTGGGGGGAAATAAACAAGCAAAAAATAGCATAGAAGGAAATACACAGTTAGTTATCATAACTATAAATGTTGATTGAGATGAACTCACCCATAAAATAGAATTAGACAGCAAAATGGAAGCAGAAGATAGAAAGAGACCATTTTCTTTTGTATTATGTTTTGTTTTGTTTTATGGCTTCTCCCATTCATTTTAATTCTTCTATGCAACATGCATTTAACAGGAATGTATAGAACTTATATAAGATTGTACGCTGTCTCAGGGAGGGAACGGGGAGGGAGTGGGGAATGGAGGTAGAGAGTGGAAAAAAAATCTAAGATATTATATGGAAGTGATTGTCAAACACTGAAAACAAATAAAATAATTCAATTTTAAAAAAAGATATATGAAGCAGAGAGATACACACAGAGTAAAGGTAAAAGACTGGAGCAGAATCTATTATTCTTCAATTGAAGCAAAGAAAGCAGGGGTGGCAATCATGATCTCAGAAAAACTAAAAGTAAAAAGATTGAATTGTAAAAGATAAAGAAGGAAACAGTATCATGCTGAAAGGTACCATAGACAATGAGGCCTCACCAATCCTAAACATATATGCACCAAATGGTATAGAATCTAAAAGATAAACATAAAAAGACAAAGAAGAAAACAGTATCCTGCTGAAAGGTACCATAAGACAATGAGGTCTCATCAATTCCAAACATATTTGCACCAAATGGTATAGAATCTAAATTTTTGAAGAATTACAGGAAGAAACAGATAATAAAACTGTATGAGTGGGGAACCTCAACTTTCCACTCTTAGAACTAGAAAAATTTAACCAAAAAAAAAAAACCCCAAGAAAGTTAAGGAGGGGAATTAAATGCTGGAAAAGTTGAGCATGAGAGATCTCTGGAAAAAATTAAGGGGAACAGAAAGGAATATTCCTTTTTCTCAGCAGTACATTGCACCTACACAAGTACTGAGTGTGTATTAGGACATTAAAACCTCACACAACCAAATGCAGAAATAGTAAACATACCTTTTTCAGATAATAATGCAACAAAAATTACATTCAGTAATGGATAATGGAGAGATTTAAACTTGCTGGAAATTATATAATCTAATCCTAAAAAGCCAAGTGGATCAAAGAGCTCATAGAAGCAATCTATAATTTCATTAGAGAAAATTACAACGAGACAACACCCCCAAATTTATGAGATGCAACCAAAGTAATGCTGAAGGGAACAATAATATCTGTAATTATTTACATCAATAAAATAAGAGAAAAAGCAAATCAATGAACTGGTCATGCAACTAAAAAAACTAGAAGAAGAACAGATTAAAAATCCTCAATTAAACACCAACTTGGAAATCCTGAAAATCAAAGGATTAATAAAACTGAAAGAAAACCACTGAACTAAAAAACAAAACTAGAAGTTGGTTTTATGAAAAAAATAAAAATAAAAATAAATCACTGGTTAATTTGGTTTTAAAAAATTAAGAAGAAAATCAAATTACCACAAATTACCAGTACCAAAAATGAAAGGGATGAACTCACCACCAATGAAATTGAATTGAATTTCCAACTGAATTAGAAAACTAAATTTAAATTCTGTACATCTTTGACTTTCAAACCCTTGAATCTTACACATTTGCCCTTATCTACTTCCTCTAAGACTACACAATTATTATTATGCCATCACATACATGTTGCCAAAATATTATTTGCTAATCACATTAAAAGTTTAAGAAACCACAATCTGTTCCTAAAATATTTTGAACATGAGAAAGAGTCAAGTCAATTTACCTTTGTGCTGGCCACACCAATCTCTGGACCAGCATTGATATGAACTCCACAATCTGTCTCCCTTGATATGGAGCTGCCAACAGTATTTGTAATTCCTACTGTTAAGGCTCCTCTCTCTTTACAATATCTAAGGCCCATTAATGTATCTGCTGTCTCCCCTGTTTTAAAAAAAAAAGTCCAACAAATATTTCCTTATACATTATTTTTGTGACATTAAACATTAATGGCAATTCACATTTGCACAGTGATTAAGGTTACAAAAGGTTATAGATGTATTGATTCATAAGTAAGTTTCAAGTGAACTCCTTAAATTATTATTCATTTTAAATAAATTATTCCCATAGAGTAAAGAACATATTAACATAAACGTTTTCATTTTTTTCCTTTTGAATCATCTTAAATTTAATTCTTTCTTAATGCTAAGTCCTTCTAGAATTTTTAAAAACCAATCAAGTTTTATGAAAAATGGTATCTACATTGATCATGTCATTAGAAATAACCATTGTACTTTTTACTATCTTCTGCCACCTAAATATGCTGCAATCATTAAGAATGACACTAAGATACCATCTAAAGTATTGTAATATTTGTCAAATATAAAATTCACATATATCACAAAAACTCCCTTTATTACTCTAAATGAAACATACCTGACTGACTGATGAAAAAGCAAACATCATCTCGAAAAACTGGAGTGTTTCTATCCAGAAAATCACTGGCAAGTTCCACCATAACAGGCAATTCTGTCAACTCCTCAAGAACTTGACGAGTCTATAAAAGAGATACCAAACAGTCATATAGCCTTCGCTGTTGTAAATATGCTTCTTTTCGCTTAAGGACTTAATAATTTATCAATTTATGAATCTTCTCTTCAGTCCTCAAGGTCCAAGCCCACACTTTTCCCCAATCTCAGCAAACAATTTTGTTTCCTAATTTATTGACAATAGGTCTAAAGCTAACGGAAAAATCCTTACTTCCTTTCACCTAATTCTCTCTCTGTGGTCTAAGCTATTATTTCCTCTTTCCTCAAGTCTCAGAGTGAGAGGAGGCCCTATTTTCCTCTGTGACGCTGCCCTTCATCAATTGTCTGCTCTTAATTGTGCCTCCTCAACCTTAGTTTCTTGACTTCTGCCTCTAAAAATGATCATAGTGCTCACTATTCTTAAAAACAATTCCCTTAATTCTGCTACCCACTCAAGTGATCATCTCATTTCTCTGCTATCTATCACTAACCTTTTCAAAAGTATAGTCACTTTTTCTTTTCACTTCCTTACTCAGTTCCCTGCAATCTGGATTCCACCACTCTAATGAAATTGTTCTTTCCCAAAACATTAATGATCTTATTGCCAAATTCAGGGGATTTTTTTTTCAGTTTTTATCTTACTAAGAATTTTTCTTCCCTCAGTTTCTGTGATCATTCATTTATCAGTTACTGAGTACTGTGTAGCAAGATAAAATGTTTGAGGTTTTGTTTTTGAATTTGTGAGACCTAGACCTGTGATTTTTGTGGTATAGGGCAGCCATTACCAAACTTTTGGAAAAATGTTCCTCTATAAGTAATAATATTTTGAGGAAACAACACTCCCACCATGTATACATTTATTTGTTAGCTATATATTAATAAAGTAGTGTCTATGTGTGTGTTTGTCCTTTACTGCCAAAGAAGACCATGCCATCAGAAAAATGACATGACTTGCACTTGACTTTGTTTTGAGTGAGGGAGGGCTGTGCAGGTCACCAGCCTCACTTCTCCCCCAGAGCCATCTAAATCCAGTGACTATTCATCAGGATGACTGAAGATGACCCTGGATGAGGCAATTGGGGTTAAGTGACTTGCCCAAGGTCACACAGATAGTGAGTGTCAAATGTCTGAGGTGAGATTTGAACTCAGGTCCTCCTGACTCCTGCACTGGTGCTCTATCCACTTGCACTACCTAGCTGCCCCAGTAGTATCTATAATACACATTTAAAAGTAGAAAATTTTTAAGACATTTTAGTTTTATCAGTGATACAAAAAAATCTTTTTGCTTGGGTGATGTTTGAATATTTCTCATTATTTTTTTTAAATCTTGGTTAAATACTTTGTGATAGGATGATTCAAAAGCTGAGTTCAAAGTTCAGTTAATTTCAGTGCTTTGCTTCAAAGGCTGTCAAAGTTGAAAAAGACACCTAACATAAGCATATCCAAACAGAAGCGCCTAATTAGGTGCACTTAAATCATACTTATTTTCCAATGCCATCAACCAATTATGAAAAGGTTTTTGTTGAAATTCAGTTGGTAAATTTGCAGCTACGCTGGTGTCAATCAAGTTATTCTAGCATAATAAATGGAAGGTATTGCATGTTTATCTTCTTAACAAATAAGATCAAAAACTACTGAAATTCTTCATTTGGAAAAATTTTAAACAGGATAGAAAATTATGCCTCCAAATTTTTTTTAAGGGAGAAAATTCAAGAATTTTTATAGACAGTACATGTATGTATGCTGGTTTTCACAAGAAAAATTTAGTTTCTAAACATCTTGCCAATTATGATGGCTTTATATTCTAATTAGCTAATATTTGAAGGCACAATACATACTCTGATGTTCATCACTAATACAAGCAATGCATTACTACTTCACATTATCATAATTTCATATATTTTTCATAGTATTGAAATTTCTTTAGCCAACTTCTTGTCTGACCTGATAAGTTTTTCTTTTGTAATATGGTGGCGGAAGAGACAGTACTATTAGAAGTATCAATTCAGCTATAGTCTTGTTCCCTTTTGTTCTCTAGGGATTAGTGTTATCTTCAATCTAAAGGCCCTTTGCAAGAATCTACTAAAGTTTCTTGTAAATTTTGTGAGGATTTGTTATATTACAACCAGATGTTGTTATAATAAATACTATTGTAATAATAAATAATAATCACATAGTACACATAAAAACTACAATATGCCAAAATAACACTGAAAGCAAAAAAGTGAGGTTTCCACTTCCTGGAAACTGCTCCCAACTGCAGGCCACTCACTCTTGCCTCAGGCTACCCCATGTAGCATATTTGATAAGTCTTCTACAGTATAGAGTACCCTAGTGTCAATCCAGAGAGTAAACAGGAGGGAAATAAGACAGGGTCTAGGTCTGTGATTTCATTAGTAGAGTGACCTCCTAGTGAAAGAGATCTAGGTTAGCACCTTTGTTTTCCTTATGGACCACTAGGATAGCATTACTTCTCTATAAGACAATTTCATTACCCTACAATTAAAAATATAAATTCCTTATCCTGGCAATTAAGACTCTCCACAATTTAACATTTAGAAAAGAAAGCTACTTTAGCTTCAACACACTTTTATCACATTTATCAATTTCTGTTTTCTTACTTACAAAGTTATTCGTGTTCAAAATGTATAAAGTGAATTAACCTTCCCTCCCCCTCCTCAGCATTAATACATACATCTCACAGTTTTGTATCTAAGGTTTTGCTGCTCTCTTTAAGTACACAGTTATATGAGGCTTATATGAGCAGTGTGTAAAATAAGAACTTTCTAATAAGGCAGAAAACCCTAACAATAATAACATGGGATTTTCCTTCTGGGCAAACTACCATCAAGTTTTTAAATATTTCATCTAAAAAATGACCCTCTGATCTTCTCTATTTTTGACATGCATCAATATGCTATTTTGTTATTTACAAATAAGCTACCCATGTACAAAATACATTAAAAGTAATGTTTTCCCTTCAAATGTCTAGGGATCAATAGTTGATGCTAAATTTTTATAATACATACTGATCTAGAGACATATTTTTAAGGGGGAAAAAAATATTCATGACTGGTTAATTACTCTAACTTTGAATATTTTAAAAATAGCATTACCAAAACAAAGATTAAGTCTGTATTGATAGATGGGTTGTTCTTTAAATGGAAAACTACTGCATTATATTATAATTGGAACAATAGGTTTTCTCCCTCTGCCATGAAGCAATAAAATCACAGGGACCACTGGAGCAGCTTCTGCTTCTGAAATAGTACGAGTACAGTCTTGTCTCCACTCAGAAGGAAGAACACCACTACTTCTCAGACTTTTTTTTTCTAGTTTTCACATCATACTGTTAGGGTAAAAATATATGTAAACTATCTACCTGCTCAAAAACAACAACAACAACACAAAAAACCTCATTAAAATGAATAGGATTGCTTTTGAAGAAACATTAATACATTGATATTTGATGTTCATCAACTATCATAAACCAATTATTTAATAGAAAAACTCCAAAAAATATTAATGTTGTAAAATACCAATTAGCAGTTAACTTTTACTTTTGAACAAAAAAACCTTTTCAGTTTAATGGCCTCACATTAAAAATCAACACTAAGTCAATCATCATTAGGCTAGTATTTCAACTTCTTTTTTTTAGCATTTCAACTTCTAATTAAAAATATGGCAAAAAGTTCTTACAAAAACCAGAATATATTTTTTTGAAAGTAAAAAGAGATTTCCTATCAGGCAAATCTGCTGAAGTTTCTTTGATTCTCAAAAGGCAAAGATAGAAAGAAAACTAAGGATTTTTTCTAAAGCAGTAGCCCTTCATGAAATCAACATTAGAGATTTTACTTCTCTGTAAGTGCTTCTAAGGTCAGTTTTTCAGGACTAAATTACCCTATGCTATTGCAACAGCTTGAAGCAGCTTTTAAATTCCTTATGTCAATTTCACTTTTGCAACAAATATGAGAAAAATAACATTACCTTTTAGCGAAGACATTTTAATGGCTATTATCAAAGAACCTCTGAATATACAATAAAATCAAATATAATTGAAATTTCAAGAAACCACTTACTGCAACACCAGCGTGGTAACTTGTTCCACATGCAATAAGGATCAAACGTCGACATCTCTGGATTTCTTTGATGTGATCTTTCAAACCTCCCAAATTTACTGAAATAAAGATTTAATCATATCTTTTAAAGCTTCACATTTGATAGCATTTCAGGATGCTATCCCACCACCCAAAAAGTTTTAAATGCAGGCCTGTCAAACCCATTTCCTCAGCTTACATAGCATTCATTCAAAAGCCTATGTAATTCAACCACAACTTATCTTTTCAGCTTTACTTCATACTGTTCCTGTTCCCCTTTACATTACAGTCAAACCAAACCAGTAACCATTCTACCAGCACACCCCCTCCCACCCTGCCCCACGCCTTTGATGTTCTCTTATGTATGTATATATATGCAAATGTATATGTATATGTACAAAAAAGTACTTACCTCCATGGTTCCTTAGGAAAAAACTACCCATCTTTTAAGGTTAGGATCAGATTCTCCTTCTACTCTAAAGCATTCACTGATTCCCTTTCCTCCTCAAGAATTATAGCATTTAGCACTTAGGAGAACCAGGTCAAGAACTGATACAATAATTCTAAGAAAATATAAGAATTCTGAGCAGTGAAGTGACAAACCACACTTTCAGAGCACTGATAGAGTCTGCTACAGAAACTCAAGATGAAAATGAGACATCAATTTCCAAACATTGCCAAGGGAGGGATTTATTATGTTATATTCTTCTTTTTATTTCCTTCACTGCAGAGGTGGGTGAGAGGGAAAAGAATATAGTGATAAGGCTGACCCCAAAAAGTGAAAGAAGGCCACTGAAGCATTTTTTTTAAATGCAGAGAAGACAAAAGGAAGCAAGAAACAGATAAGAAAGAAGGGCAACACTGAAAGTAATATGCACACAGATTCACAGTTTCAAATACAATCAATTCAAATGCTCATTTCATTGGGTGTTTAAGTTCAAAATTTTTTAAAATAATAAAATAAATAATAAAAATAATAAAATTAGAAAAAATGGCCAATAGCACTTTGTATCTCCCTTATTCAAGGCCTTTGTGTTCTAGTTTCAAGTATAGATCTCTATGAAATAGTTTGTAAGATTCTCGAGTATAGGGACCTTTATGTTTTTATCACATTTGCTAGTTCAGTAATTCTCAAACGTTGTGCCAGCACCACACATCCAAACTCCTCTTCCTCCCTCCATCCTCAGAAGTGCTCAACATCCTGCCCTGCCCTCAACTACAGTCTGTTGCCTCCTCACAATCATACTAAGTACAGAGGAGGAAGAAGAGAAAGGGATGGTGGAGGGGATTTGTAAAGTATCCCAACTTCTCTTAATAGTTATTTGTGGCTCTACTATTCAAAGTTCCTCAAATCTTTTAAAATTTATTTATATCCTGTGCTTACATCACTCCACTCCTTTAAGGAGTTCCACGAGCTAAATAACTACTCTGAAATTGTATTTCTTTTTATTTGCCTTAAAATTGCTTTAATCAAGTTTCACCCTCTCCACCCCAAGATTTCAGGAAGTGAATAAATGCATGTTTGTCTAAGTTCTAAAAATAAGTTCCTTGTGAGCAGTGTTTATTACATTTTTTTATCATTTTTATAAAATATATATTTAAGCACAGACTCCAAGGATTTTTTTTAAGAAATGAGTTTGTGCTTCACTGCTATACGGATTATAAAAATAAACAGAAAGCTTACTGGACTTTCATATTACCTGTTTCAACCTTCATAACAGCTTAGATACCTTTAAATAGTTAAGAAATATACATTTAATTACCAGTATAATCATCGAAGTTGACTCTTCCTCTCATTGTATTAACAACAGATTCAGGCTGCTCAAAAATTTCCTTCTGCATAAATGAACTGAAGTTGCCTATAAGCAAAGCAAATTATAATTATATGAGGACAATCTGTAAATCAATACACTAAGTAAAGCAAAAAGTATTAAGTTTCACACAACATTCCATTATTACTAATTAAGGGAGTCATATTTTGGTTAAATTTTTGAAAATTAACAAAATTTCACTAAAATTTCTAAGTATGAGAAGTAAGGGAGAGAGGAAGGAACCAGTAACAATGGAGCAAAATATGTAATTTCAAGAATCTAAAGAATTAGTACCATTTTCACTTTATGTAAAAATTCTGGAAGAAAAAGGAACTAGTGAAGTGGAAGATAAATTATTTTCATGAAAAGATACAGCAAAGAGATGCATTCAATAGTTGTCATTTCAAAAAAGGGTAGCCTTTGCAAATAAGTATGAAAATTAATCAATAAAAGACTTTCCTTTAATTTTTGGCTTACTTTTTTTGTGTGTAAACAGAGGATCTATAGTTCATTCTAAAAGAATTTAACCAAAAAATATTGGTACCAGCTAGTATTTATACATCACCACTTCAAATATTTTAAATAGCACTCATATGAAGCACCTTACAAATATTATCTCACAACAACCCTAGTAGGTAGGTATTATTATTATCTTCATTTCACAGAGAAAACTGAGGTATTCAGAAGGTTAAATGTCTTGTCCAGGTTCATACAACTAGTAAGTTATCTAAAGCCACATTTGAACTCAGGTCTTCCTGACTCCACATTCAATACTCTATCACTGTACTACTTAGCTGCCTCTATAAAAAATAATAGAGATAACCAACAAACCTGAAAAAAAGACCAGCAAAAATTTTTCTCTAATAAAAGTTTAATGAAATTAGTTTTAGATGATTACAAAGGATTAATATAGCTATCATCTTAAAATTTCAAAGCATTAACATCATTCTGATTATTACAGGCTATACACTCCCTTACTTTGTGCTTCACGGTTACAACAAATTCAAATGACAATTAATTATGTTACATCCCAAATATCAACTTATCACAGCCTATCACAGATGAAGACAACTAAATGCTGACTTTTAATTAGCTGCCTACGCAGTTTTGAGAATTCAGTTGCTTCCTTACATTCCATTTCTGCTACATGACTTACATATCTATAGGCAATCTCTAATATGTCAACCCCCAACTTACTTGTGAAGTAACTTCTAAAACAGATTTCTACTTTGCTGAAAGCTCATGACAGCTTGAATTTATTTACCTCCCCAAAATGCAGAGTGTTCTGACTACTACCCAACCCATAAGGCTTACAGGAGCCTCTCATTGCTACACAACAGGAGTAGAGAGAAACCCAACTCTCACCACACATTCTGCTCCCATTGCTGTGGTCATGGTGGAACAGAATATGATATAAAACCTCTAGTTCTTGCAACCATAAGAAAGTAATAAGATAAGTCTCTTATTTTCAAAAAGAAAGAAACAGAACAGAGTCTACAAACTGCAGACCAGTGAGCTTGACTTCAATTCCCAGTAAAATTCTGGATAAGATCATTAAAGAAATGGTTGGTGGATATTTAGAAAAGGAAGCAGTGACTGCAAAGAGCCAGTATAGCTTCATTAATAATGGGTTTTTGGAGAAGATAGAGAAATACAAATCACATGAAAATACAATCGGAGAGATTCACAACTAGCCAGATATACTTGAACCTGTGCTGTTTTAACATTTTTATCAGTGGCTTGGATACAGGCAGACATGCACACAATATATGTGCAGATGACACAAAGATAGAAGTCACTATTAACAAACAGAATCAAGATCTAAAAAAGAGCTTGGCAGAGTCTAACAAAATTAAATTCAATAGACCTAATTCTGTCTTGTGCTTGGATACTAAGGCATTTTCACATGTATAAGATGGGAGAAGCACAGATATATAGAAGCTGTTATAAAGAGGATCTGAGGGCTTTAGTGACCTACAAATTCAAAATAAATTAACAGTGTAATGGAGCAATGAAGATAAGGAATGATCTTGGCTTCATTTAGAAAAACACAGTTTCTAGAAGTAGGAAGGTAAGAGAGTCCCACCATTCTCTCTGCCCTTGTCAGAACTCTTCTGGAGTATTGTGTTTACTTCTGGGTACCATGGTTTAAGTGACTTGGTAAGCTACAGAATGAGCAAAGATGACCAATCAGGATGGTGGGACTTGAGTCCATGCCATATGAGGATCAGCTGAAGGAGCTGGGTATTTTTAGCCTGGAGAAAAGAACATTCAAAGAGGACCTGATAGCTGTCTTCAAGAATCTGAAAAGAAATCATCACACAGAAGTGTGAACAGAATTATTTCTGCTCATCTGTCAAGGGCCAACAGGAGTAATGGATGAAAGTTACAAACAGGTAAATCTAAGCTTGGTATCAGGAAAAACTTCCCAACAATAAGAACTATCCAAAACTAGAAAAGATCCAAAAAGTCTATCAAGAGATGGCAGGTGGAGGTCCTTAAGCAAAGGGCTGGACAAATAGCTATCTAGTACAATATAATGGGAAGTCCTTTTGCATATGTCCTGGACTAGATAACTGCTGAGATCTCTTCCAACTATCCAAAAAAATATGTGATTTTTGTCACCAAGACAGGAACACATTTTCCCATTGAAACAGCATTATAAATAGTTGTTGAGCTCTCCAGCAATGAAATACAGATATGAAGATACAACAAAAGTTAAATAAACTTATATATGACATAATACATTAGAATCAATCTATTCAAAGAGTATTTTGATTCCCTGTAGGTACTTGAAATCTAAACCCTATATATAACACTTTCAATCCTAAAATGCATTTCCACCCTTATCAAATGACTTATAAATGTACTCATGAAATATAATCCACTGGTAAATTGGTGACTGACATTAGGCACTTAGGAAATGTTTCTAGCTTTCGCTAAGGAAATAATAAAACAAAACACCTTACCCTTCATGATTTGCTGTAGTTCCATCTGTAGTGTCTGTACAGCTCGGCCAGGGTGATCTCCTGCTGTACGTTTAATTCGGTGAATAGAAAGACGACCATCCACCGCAGCTGCTACATCGTCATCTTCAAGAAAGATCACACGGTTGGTGTGTTCTATGACAGCACTAGAAAAATGTTAGGGAATTGGGATGGAAAAATTAACTATACCACAAGTGAAGTTTCCATCAGGACTATGCCACACTTTCTATCCAAAGAAGCAAGTTACTCATTCAACAAGTATTGATTGAGCATCCACAATATATAAAGTGCTAATGGGATCTAACAGAATATTCCATTTCCTTGAACAGTTATCTAAATTTTGGGTTTATACGTCTTATTTTTTAAAGTAAGACTATAAATTTCTTCCTTGACAGCAAGGTTCAATTTACAAGGAGACAAATTTCACCTCCATAAAAGGAAAACTTTATAACAATTAAGAGCTGCCCAAACATGGAAAGGAATGTCTCTAGGCTTGGTCAGTTCTCCAACACTGCTGAGGTTTAAGCAATGGTTGGATGATTATCTGATTTACCATAGCGGTTCCTAGTTCAAGTATAGACTGTACTAGATGTCTTTTAGGATTCTTTCAACTTTTGATTCTGGGATTTGATACTCTTCCAATATTCTACCACATATTTGCAATAGAAAGGTACACTGCCACTTTTCTAGTGATGTAGCCTGATAGTGGAACCATCACATTTAGTTACCACATTTGTACTTGATATGCTATGTGAGGAAATGTTAATGGCGCTACAATGAAGTTGCAAATATCAACAGCACATCCAGAAGAAAGTCATGCTACAGGAGATCCAATTTTAAAGATAACTCAGAGATCAACACTCAAGAAATCTCCAAGAGGAAATGATTCCAAAGAAAAGGGGGAAAAAAAAAATCATAGTATTCCCCCGCAATCAAAAAGACATCAAAAATTACCGACCAGTATGCTTTATTCATCTCTATCAAACCTTCCTAAGAATTAAATAGTAAGGCTTTCACAATTTTCTATAATACACCACATCTTCACAATTCCATAACTGGTGGAGGGAAAGGTAGTACAAACAGAAGATGCTACTTCATTCACTAGTTATTGATTTTTGAGGAAGTATTTGACTCAGCAGAACAAAATGTAACTAAGAAGGAAAAACAAATTATTTCCCATAAACACATACATGTTAAAATCACGAGTATGCCAGATACAACCACAGAAAACAACCTAAACAATCCACTAGGAAACAACATTAAAATGTTAAAGACTCATATATGCACCTAAAGAGTTTACCAGTTTCCAATGTCCTAAGTAAAGTTCAAAAAAATGAATCATTTCCTAAGATGGTAAAATTCTCTAATATTTCTTATTCAAAAAAATATGGTACATCAAGCTTCAAATATAACCAAGTCTTCTCTATTAACAACCGCAGGTAAAGAGGATATGCTGGATTATATTTACATAATTGTGCAGTGCTTTAAATAATTCCAAATTGCTTGTTACTACAAAAACCCCATCTCCCAACTTTAATAATGTCCTAGATGCTACAATACCTACAAATCAGAGAACAACATAATCTTTAAAAATTAGGACTATAAACAGTCCAATGAGCAAGAGAAAGTAGTATGTTGAGTGTATGCAAGCTATATTATAACATTTTACCAACAAAAACCATGTAAGACATAGTATAAAAGGCATTACCAAGAACATCTATGACTAGAAAAGGAGATAGACTAGCCATGACTTCCAAGTTTTTAACCCTGGGTGACCAGAAGGATGGTTGTGCTGTCAACCTAATAGAGGCACTTAAGAGGAATATGCCAAGTATGATATAAAGTGAGACTAAATATCCAGTAGGCAATTAGAAAATTTGGAACTAAAAGCTCATACAGAAGAACTGGAATCTGTATATAAAAATTGGGGGGCTATCAGTACAAAGATGACAATTAAACCATTAAGTATAAAATAGCTTTGCCAAAGGGAAAAAATACAGAGAAGGGGATCAAGAACCTAGCAGATTTACAACAAAGGATGTGACTTTCCAAAGGTATTAAGTCTTTTTAAATTTTTTGCAACAATAGTAGAAGCTCACCTTGCATCAGAAGCAAAGTAATATTCAACAGCTTTTTCTTCAACAGGAAAAAGGCAAGTAGTACTGTCCACACGAGAGAGGCTACAACTTCCTTTCTTGTCTTTGCCTGGGATATTAACAGACATCATCTCACACACTCAAAGAAATACAATTAAATATAATCTTCAAGCACAGCCCTTATACCTCTACTAATATGAAGCAATTCAGCATTGTTTCAGCAGATATTGCTCAAAAGGTAATAAAGGAAGACCTCCATGGACTGTAGTGCTAACCAGCTTATTTTCTATGTCACTGAGTCATCAAAATAAAGGATAGGAAGGCATGCATGGTGTAATACAATTTATCAAACTGTAAATAAGTCTCAATAGTTGTGTCACCTCGTAAAATTTTTAGATATTTCAATTGCAAATTATGCATCACTAAGGTGCTTTGTTTTTGTGTTTTTGGTTTGTTTGGTTGTTTGGTTTTTTTTTTTTTTGCCAAAAGCATGCGTATGTTTCCACACCAATTTTTCACACTTAAAAAATTTAAGTTGTATTTAATAAATTAGAATGTTTCCACAGAAAGATAAAAACAGGTAGTAATATTTTCTTTTTGATTATCTCCTAAAAAACCTAATTTGTGAAAAGTTTAACAAAAATCTATCATCAAAAATTGAATTTTATGCTATGCTCACTGCACACAGAGATCTCCAAAATAATAAGCAATAGAGATGAAACAAAAGGCTTTTCCCTACTATCTGTAAAGAGAAGACAAAGAAATAAAGAAAATACCAATTACTTTAGTGCTAATTTCTAGTAACAGCCAGTCAAATCAAAACATTGCCACTCTTTGACAAAATAATTACCTTCAATGATTTACAAGCCACAGATCAAAATATCATTATCTTATATGAAAATTTAATATATTTATTGTATATAAAGAACTATATGTATACAGGTATACATGAGACATGCAATTTTAAATATATAAAGTCCCAAAGTCAAATAATTATGGTGTATAGTCAAAATTGATTTCATGTTGGTTTTTTTGAGAGGAAAAGGTGGTTCTGTTTTAAGAAAGAGTTAAGGAAGATCAACTAAGCCACCAATGTATGCCCCACCTTCATTTATTTTGATATTGTAATTATGAAACTTGAGAATGAGGGAGAAATGACCAGAAGACATTGAGAGTTAATTTTCAAAACAATTTTTCAGCTAAAGTACCCAACTCTTGATTAAAGCATGCATGAAGATTTCTTTTCCAGTTCTTAAGCCTGCACACCACATCTTTACTGTGTAAATAGGGCTTTCTACAGGTTTAATTTATTCTTCAAGTTTGTTAACACATCTGTGCTTTGTTCATTCATTCATTCAATAACCATTTATTGAACAGCTTCTGGGGGCAAACTAACAAGCTCTCTCTTTTTATCCTTCAGGCTCTTGGTTTTTCAAGTTAATTTAGTGATCTAAAGCTCTAGCACCATTTGTGCTGAAATTGTAATTCTGGTATATATATATTCTTATGCAATTTTTAAAATTAAGAATTACTTTCCACGATGGCACTTTTTAAAATTCAGTACCACTTCTGCAGAACAATGACAGATACACTAGGGACTAAGATTATCTATTTTAAACCCAAAGTCTTCCCTTCTTTCAGTTATTCATTTACAAAATTGGGTCTTTCGTTGTTTTAGTCATTACAAGAAATTCCTTTAGTTATGCGAAGATGTATTAATTATTTAAAAAGCAAAACCAGTTGCATAGCTAAGCCACATCTCTCCTCAAAAGCTAATGAAATAAAGGCCCTCTCATTTCCTGACACGAGGGTCTCTTTTTCATTTCTTTTATTGTCTTTATATTTAGAGCTAGATGGGTTTCACCTTTTACAGATAAACTAACTGAAGCCCAAAAGGCAAAGAGATTTGCTGAATTAACACATCCAAGAAGAGGAAGAGCTGGAAAGCCAACAAAAGTCCTCTCAATTCCAAATTCAGGATCCTTTCTACTATACCAGACTTCCTATTCCTAGCATTTAGCACAGAGCCTGGTACACAATAAGTGCTTAATAAGTATTTTTAAAATTCATTCCTCTCAATGAAAACTCAATAGCTTTCCTTTGCTTACTCCAACTAAAGTCAAAGAATTACAGAAAAGTTGAAAACTTTGCTTAAAAAGTTTTGGATAAATTATCACAATCTAGAAAGAAAGGATGGAACATTAATAAATCTCACTATATCTAAATAAACAATCCATGAACAAAGTAGAAAATTCATTCAGTGAAGCAATTTTGTCTAGAGGCCCATAGGACAAAAAGACAGTAATAGATCTCTATTCAAACCACATGGATTCAAGTCTCAGCTCTGCACTGACTCACTATATCTTAGTGCTTCTAATTCCCAATTATATTCTCATGTGTTAAATACATATTATTTCTACGTATTTCCCAAAGTGGCTTGGATGATCAAAGAGATCACTGGTATAAAAGTGAATTACAAATTATAAGCTTACTTTATAAAGGCCTTATTAGGACAGATTCACATTATAATTTTCCTACAAAAACTACATTCAAGATCATTGCTACATATAAATTTTTAATAGAAAAGTAGCCTAACATTCACAATTACTTAGAAAAAAAGGTGGTCTTTCTCCACCAAATATGTATGCAACATTTCAGAAATCAGGCTAAGGCTATTTCTAAAGACATAATCTCAGTACTTAGATTTTTTAATACAACCTGATTTGTTAGTAAGAAATCTTTATCAAGTTGCATCTCTAGATTTTATTTTCTTCTAATTGCTAACTATACATGTGTGTTTAAAAGAATCTCCAAAATGCACTGCTAATCTAGTTAATGAGGACATTACTTATATATCCTTTCTTTCAAATTTTCTTGAGCTTACTAATATTCTTCCATTATTTCTAAAAATCCTACTAGAAAAAATGTACAAAGTAATATATTCCACCTTTGGAACAACTGGTTCACAGACATAAAAGCTCTAGTTTCAAAGCCTCTCTACTACCTAGAAGGTCCATGCCTAAAAGAGAAGACGGTGATGTAGTCACAAAAAAGTACTGATCTTAGAAGACCACAGTTCAAGCTTTGGACTCAGGACTTAGTAGCTATGTGACTGACCATACATCAATCACCCAGTACTTATTAAGCATCTACTATGTGCCAGGCACTGTGTTAAGCACTGGGCACTGTAAGTCAAATAGCCTCTCTGATGCCGATTTTCCTCATCTACAAAATGAAAATATTATTTGTACCAGTGAACTCATGTGGCTTTTTTGTTGCAGATTGTAACTGTGCTATTTTTTTTAAAAAGGTAACTAAAAGAAACTACTATCTATAAGACTGAACTAGATATCAAATTTTAGATTTCTTAACTTCTTTACTTGTAGTGGATTTGCATTTTTTTAAAGAAAGGCATAACTACACATTAATGATGTGGTTCTCAGTTTAGTTCTTGTAAGTCCCCCTTCCTTTCCTCTTTGATAACAAATTTTAATATTAAAATTTACATATTACATATACATATATATACACATATCAAGAAGGCACCTTTTTCCTGTTTTAAGGATATTACATCAATAGAATGATCCATAGTTTGTACAGCTGAAAGTACAATGTGAAAAAGACACTTAAGTGAATAGTAAAAAACTAAAACAGAAATAAAACTATCAAAAGTGTAAGCTACAAATCTAAAAAGAAGTTTACATGCACAATAAAAATATTTATCAATCAAGCTAATATATTCTAGAACAGCCACACTATTAACCCCCACTGAGGATGTATTTTTAAAAACAATGCACAGCTTACATTAAAACAAATTGTTTAAAATAATAAAATCGAGTGCATGTTAACAGAGAAAAATTAAATAGAATGCTTTATGACTACAACTGCAGAAATTTTCTAAATTCTCATGTATTTCCATTTTTGTTAATAAACAAATTAAAAGTAGTCACCTAAAAGTCAAATTCAAGCAAGCCAAATGCAAACTGCAAATTAGAAAAGATAAAAATAAAGCATCCTAAAAAGTAAGAGCATATTTAGAGGCCCAGGGCATTCACTCCAAGAGCAGGGAATTAATGGGAAATCAACAAAAGAGAGGCTCAAGATCCCTCTCTGTCCATGCAATCAAAGGGCACGCTTCCCACCTCTTTTTCCCTGTGATCCCCATTGTGTGAGGGTTGATCCAATCTGAACCCTAGCTAAAAGAGTACACAACAGGAAAAAAACAACTACTAGTCATCGAAATCATAAAAAACAAAAGTTCTTTTTAAAATGTTACCTAAAGAATTATTAACAAATACTGTTAAAGAAATGTTTCTTTACACAAAGAAAGAAGTCTCACATCTGCTACACTGCTGTACAAGGTTTCCTTTACAGCAGGTGGCAGTAGAAAGAATTCATACCTGTTCTGTACAAAATTGGAATATGGTCCGTGGACAGTTTATGCTCACTTCGTACTCCAATCAGGAGGGGGCTTCCTCTCCTGCAAGTACAACAGTGTTAAGGATAAGATCAGGGCATTACAGGGCATTATGGACTTGTGATATAAGAGTTCAACATGCTTTAGGGAAGAGTCAAATTCTCCCTCCAAGGTCCATGCCAACACTAAAAAACGAACTCTTCAAAAAAGAAGCAACCAGATATAATGTGGTTTTACTAGTACTCTGGAAAGAAATCTACATTTGTAGAGGAATAGAAAAAAAGGCCTCTAGTATTATCAGGACCTAAGAACTATCTAAGCAGCCTATTCAGGAAAAACAGGGTGGAAAGTACTATTTCTAGCTAAATGAATACAATTCAGCAACGATTTAATAAGTACCCTTCAATTCTAACTACATAACTTCTGACCGATAATTATATATTCATCATTTTGATTTGTTTTAGGTAAATCCAGTAACAAAACCTAGGTCTATAAAAATAATGGAATGACATGCTTCAGAAAAAGTGTCCTGTAAATAACAATCAACTATCACTTTAAATAATTCAGTGAAGATAAAATTCATAAAGAATTCTTGTCATGTATAAAATGATTCAAGTCTTGTAGAATGCGCAGAACAATCTCAATAGTTTCCTTAGCACACAAAAGGCCTATATCAAACTCTAAATAATCAAATGAAAAAACTCTAAATTTTAAACATCCTCAAGGAAGCATTCTAATATCTAACATTATAAAAAAGAAAAGGGGCCAAAAAACTATTTTGTACTAAACATAAGATATTTGTCTTTTCCACTACTAAAATTCTATCTCTACAAAAGGGCAACCAAACTGCTCAAACACAGTTTTTTTTCTTGGTGTGAAATTCAGTTTCAAATTCAGCATCTCGGACTTCCCGATTTTGGAAAATAGGTGAAAAAAGCACTTGCTTATTTTCTTCACAAAGGTAATGAACCACAGGTGTGGAATACAGGATACATTCTTAAACGTGCTGGTTAGTTTTACTGAAATGTTTTCCTCTTTGTTTTATTCTTGGTCATAAGAAAGGGCTCTCTGGGTATGGGAAGGGTAAGTATAGATAAAGAGGTGAAGAAAAAACTAGAAATAGCCATTTTAAAACTTTTAAAAGTAAAAGCTTTTCTTTGGCTCCAATTGCAGGGGGGTCAGAATGTAGATAATAATAAATAAGGTAGATCACATTCAAAGCTACTTTCTCAAATTTAAAAAAACTTATCAAGGAAATCAGATGATGGTACAATGAAACTTTTCTAGAAATAATAAAATTATTAAATGTATCAGTACCTTGTACCTACTGCTTGTCCAGGATAATGCACACTTTTAAATACAAGTGCAAAGGCACCTTCCTAAGAGAAAAACAAGAATGTTTGTTCACCATATTTTCCATGACCATATATTGAATCTGAAACTATCAATCAAACAATAACTATTTACTGAATGTTTACTAGGAGCCAAGCACTGCACTAAGTGCTGGAAATACAAAGAAAAAAGCCATTCCTGCCTTCAAGAGGGTTATATTCTAACAGGAGAGAGAAGATAAGCTAGGTAGGCATAAGGTAAATTTAGAGTAGAGAAAAGGTAACCTTGGGGGAGGTCGTAGCCCTTGAAAAGGCCTCCTATAGGAGGTGGAGCTTGACCTGAGTCTTAAAGGAAGTCAAGGATGCTAAGTGATGGCAAGAAAGCTTTCCAGGCTTTGGGGTCTGCTAGGACAAAGGCATGACGGAAAAGGAGCATCTTGCATAGAGGACAGCAAACAGGATAGTGTGGTTGTGTACAACAATACAAGCAATGTTTTAAAAGACCGGAAGGAAACTGGGAGCCATCAGAGTTTGCTGCCTAGGGAGATGACATGGTCAGAAGTAGGATTTAGGAAAATCTTTTTGATGGCTAAATGGAGAATGAAGTGGAGAGGCTTGGAACACAGTCTAATTAGAAAGCTACTGCAGTGGTTCCAGCAAGAAGTGAAGGCCTGAATTAAGGAGGTAGCTTTGTAAGGGTACATGATCACTGACTTCAAATGTTTAAAAGGTCACATTAGTTTCCTCCAAGGGGAAAACAGGAATCAGTGGGCTGCAGGGAGGTAAATTTCAATTCAATATAAGGAAGAACTGTCTAACAATGAAATCTGTCCAAAAATGGAAAGGACTGCATTGTGAGGGGAGTTAAGTTCCCAGTGCTAGATGTTTTCAGGAAGAAGCGGATCACTTGTCAGGGATATTTTAGGAAGGACTCATCTTTCAGGCAGGAGTTGAATTAGATAACTTCCAATATCCCTTCCAACTCTAAGCTTTCATGGTTCTAAACTGTTATTTGTATGTTTTGGTTATAATACATAAAATGCAATAGAAACAGAAAATATTCAGGAAAAAAGCATTAATTCCTTTTTAGCAAATAAAAAAGTAGAACTAGTATATATCACCAATAATTCCCATCACAGTAAGTTCTGGCAAAATATTCTCTTCAAAATTAAATATTATTTTAAATACCAGTTGCTGGATTACTCTCTCCACCAGTGTTGTGAAACTGATATCATCACTTTCTCGGTTGTCATACATGTATTTAACAAGTTTAGCAATTGACTCTGTGTCTGTTTCAGATTCAAAATCATAACCTTTGCTTTCCTGTTAAGAAAAAAAATACTTAAGAAACAGTGCTCCATCTTCCAATGTCTCTATATTTTCCCAAAATTTTATCATGTCCCTTCCTAACATTTTTCTGACATCATCTTACTCTACAGTTTAGTAAAAATGAGTACACATTCTAATTTCACAGTACTATCAATAAAGTATTCTGATTAATATTTTGGATAAAAATTTCTCACTATTTTTACATACATATACTTCTAGATTACCAAGTTTCAAAGAACAAGATTACAATAAATCCTACTTAACAGTTAAATAACAAAAGTTAGAATTTATATACTAACATAAGATTTTCGAAGAATTGTACATGTTATCTCATTTGATCCTCACAATAACCCTCAGAGGCAGATGCTATTATTACCACAATGTTATACCGTTACGATTACTGAGGCAGACAGAAATTAAATGAGACTTATTTAGGGTCAAACAATTACTAAGTGTCCATGGCTGAATTTGAACTCAGATCTTCCTAGCACTCTATCCACTGTGCTACCTAAATGCCTCTACCAGTGTTAAAGTAGCCATCTACTAACTGCTTAATCTATGCTGAACATAACATTCCCAGATGACTTGACTTGGGAGTCTTTGTAAAGTTGTGCAGTGCATTGAACTTCCTCCTAAAGATTATCATTAGAGTGCATCATAAGGTACGAGAGATTTGGCTTCAGCTGTACTAATCAGAACAGAAAATATCTAAGAAACGTGTTTCTTAATCCATACTATACTTTGGGGACTGAAAGGCAGAAAGAAAAGAGGCGGACCTGACAGGCTTGTCAGAGTTCACTTTGTTACCCCTACATAATATATTAAATACTTCAAAGTGGTTACAGAAACATGAAATCAACAAAAACTCCAACCTCTAAATGTGTTATCAGAGACTAATTTCAAGAATATGAATGCTCAAAAAAATTAATCTCATTAAATGACTAACCTTCTGAATAGCTTTCCAAATTTATCTAGACCAGTTCTCAAATGAGACTTGCAGCCTACCACATAGCCTACAAGACAGTTTCTCATTTTTCTTTATATTATATATGTATTCTTATATAACTACAGACTTGAGGTCTTATTTAGGTCCCTTTACTTACCAGAAACTTTCTCAAATCTTTATAGTTGGTGATGATCCCATTATGAATTACAACAAATTCTACACAAAAGAAAATATGTATTAACAATACATACTACAGAAAAGCCTAACGAACACAAGAATTTATAATAATCCAATCAAAAGTTTTGTAAATAGATTATTGCTTATTTATGGAACGTCCTGTTTTTCAGCTTACTAAAACAAAATCATTCTTTATTCCTGTTTCTGCAAATACAATGTATACAGAGAAGATCTCTGAAACCAAAACATTTAAATTCTTCATTTCCAGGGAGGATGTGAATCAAATATAAAACATTCTGATAAAAATAAGGCAATCTGACTTAGATTTGCATTTTGCAAAGTTACCAAATGATTCATTCAGAGAATGGAACTGGAAAGCAAAGAGACAGCACAGAGAAAATTATCATGATTCAATTAATTCATCTTAAACAATGACTAGATCAGCGAAACTTACCTTTAAACATATCCAAAAGGCATATTCCAAAATCAAAGATAAAATAATCAATATATGATGCCTTTTTAAAAGTACTGATCTAACTGCCTAAGTCAAAGTACAGATAATCAAGTCAACTATAAAATTATTTTTGTCCATGCATATAATACAAACTGTATTTCCAATGCTAACTTATTATTAAAAAATTTTTGATCTGGTAAGAAAAAAATACTTGGGTTCATTTTCTTATATGATTAAAATTGACAAAGAAAATGTCTAGACCAGCATTTTATTATTTACTTGTTGTTCCCAAAAACGTAGTTTAAGTTAAATTGCATTAAAAACCCCCAACAATAGCAGAAACTATTTTTGCTAGTTCAAAAGTGGAAAAAAGGGTATTACCTCCAATAATGTGCATTTCAAAGTGAAGCTAAAATACAGAACAGTTTTAGAAAAAATACATAATCAAATCAGATTTTAAAATATTTTGGAGGGTAGGGAGAATCTGTCAAAGTACCAGGATGTCCCAAAACTATCTGAGCAGTTTTAAGTGTTAGTATCTTCAGAAGTACAAATGGTACACAAACTTACCCCCTCAAAAAAAAGACATTTGAAAGTTTAATTAAACTTTTTACAACTACTTAAGTTTTGTGAATTGTGAATAAATATTTAATTCTATTTTTTATTTAAGTTCATTTGATTGAAGATGTCAAATACGGGAAAAAAAATCACCTGCACTCTCTAGCTAGCTAAGCTTAAGTCTGTAACAGCATTAAGAAGAAAATTAGCTTCCCATTATAAGAAGGCTCCCCACAGAAATTTAACTGACAACTGTTTAACAAGAAAAGAGACTACGGTCGAAATTCAGAATGCATTTTAACAGTCCAAAAAATCAGTGAGCCATGTCTGATGAACTGAACGTTCCAAAAAGTAAAGTGCATAGGACCCTAACAGTGTAAACTTCATAAGCATGCTTACAGGGTTACAACTGTTGAAATGGTACAAGAAGATTGCTATGTTAGGCCAGACTTCTGTCAACTGATAAAGTCAAAAACTGAAAATTCTAATAATGTTCTTGACAAGTTGACCTTTTCTGATAAAGAAACTTTCCACAAAGTGGAAAATTTAACCATCATAATTGCCCCATCTGGCATACAGAAAAGCCTCAGCAAGTCAAGCAACATGAAAGACTCTCCAGAAGTTAGTGTTTGGAGCTCCACTAGGACGTACTACGTTATGGCCCTTTTTTTTTTTTTTTTAACAATATACAATCAGTGGCAAATCTTCAATATCACAGAAAAGTTTTATTCCTAAACCGCAGGTTTTATCTATTAAATAACACTATTCTTCAACAAGCCAGAGCACCCTGTCATTATGAATTGCTTTGCAACATTTCTGGATAATACTTTGACAAATTTCTGGATGACTGTGGATTGGTAGAAGAGGTTCACTTCAGCCTGATCTATCTCCACTAGGCTTTTTCTTAGAGGCCCGTGTCAAACCTGTCTTTGTTTGTATCATGATCTTAAGGTTAGGAATACAAATGCAATCAATCCTTTTAATCACTGAGCAGCAGCTGCTGAAAGTTTTTACAAAGTTCAAAAATCTACTAGAAAACGTGCAACACAAGAGGATTGGTATGTTTAATTTTAATAAGAAATGTCAATATTTTAAAATTTAAATAACCTTTCAAATCTTGTTTTTGTAAGTTGGTACTTCTGAAATAATTAAAACTTAAAGCTGCACTAAAACTTCTGGAACATTTTGAACAGACCCAATTATAAATAGTGGGCTTTTAAAAATCAAAATTTTTGGTATAACAGCTATAATTCTAAGCCAATTCAATATTCCCTGAAATACAATTTCCAAGTGGAATCTGAATGTCTCAGAACCATACCGAAAAAACAACAAAACCTATGGTTCACATCTTGCCTTCTACCATTTATCTTGTTACGTATTAATCTGCCCGTACCATTGTTTTTATCAGAGCGCTGTGGATGGCTATTAACTGGATTAGGTTCCCCATGGGTGGCCCAACGGGTATGAGCTATTCCAAGATGGACATCAAATTCTATATCCAAGTCCATATCCTGTTGTTCTGAAAAAGATATAATGGAAAACTGTAATCTTAAATCATGCAATATAAAACATGTCAAAAAATAATAAACATAAGTACTAAAATATTATTCAACTGTAAGGAACAGTTAATTGAACAAAATATCTTGTTCAAAAATACTTAACACATAAGAGTTAATACATTTCCCTAATTGATAATGGTCAACAAATGTGAACAGCTCTGAAGGGAAGAAATTCAAAGTCTCTATAGTCATATGAAAAAAGGCTCCAAATAACTAAAAACAAGAGAAATGCAAATTAAAGCAACTCTGAGGTTTCACTTCATACCCACGATTAAGTTGGCAAAAAAGGAAAAAAACAAATGCTAGAGGAGCTGCAGGGAAACAAGCCCACTGAGGCACTGATGGAGAGCAGGCAAATGGTCCAGTCATTCTGGACAGTGATTTGTGAATAAATCCAAAAAATTATTTAACTGTGCACCCCCTTCCACCCAGCAAATCCCTTCTCTCTAATTATACAACTACCATGCTAGTTCCAGCCTTCTTCACCCTCTTGCCTAAATTATTACAATAGACTCCTAATTAGTCTCCCTGCCTCATATCTTTCCCACCCCTCACCCCCTGCCCACTTTACTCTATTTCTCTCATTGCTGCCAAAAGAATTTTCCTGAAGAACAAATTTGACTATGGCACTTCCTATACTGCATAAGCTCCAATGGCCTCCTACTGCCTGCAAGATGAAATGTAAACTCTTCTGTTAGGCTTTAAAAGCACTTCACAATCTAGCCCTAACTTCTCTTTCTAGCCTCACTGGGCATTACTCCTCCCTCCAACTTTCTGTAATATAGTCAAATTGGTCTTCTTACATATGGCTCCTACATATGACACATTCCTCAAACTAGTTCCCTACCTATGATACTCCATCTCCTATCCCTGTGCCTTTGTATTTACAGGCTATTCCATGTGCCTGGAATGAACTCACTCCTCACATTGACTCACAGCATCCCTCTTTATTCAAAATGTGGCTCGTGTACCATCTTCTAAATGAAAACTTTCCAGAAGCCTTACTCTCCCTCTCAAACTACTTCCTATTTAAATAATTACTTTGTACTTTGTTCTCTATGTTCATTCTGTATGTGTGCGTTTATACACATATACACACATACATGCATCTATTCATAGATACCTACATGCAGAGAAGCATATCTATATAATTAGATGTAGAAATATGCCTGCTGTTTCCCCATTAGAACACTAATACCTTATAAGTATTGTTTGTTCATTAGATTCATATCCCCAGTGCCTAGCTTGTTGACTAAATGATCTACTTAATCCAGCCCAAGCTAGATATACCTCCATACTTTGTTGATGGTAATAGTCTACTCTCACACATCTAGGCTCTAAACCTTGGGAGAAACTACAGAATCACAGGATACATGAAATTAAAAGACGTGCTAGAAGTCATGCAGTTCCATCAAAATCTTTGACTCCTCTCAAGTCCTATACTCTTTCTGTACAAACTCTCTCCCATTCTTCCCTTCCTTTGCACTCACATTGTCACGATCCTAATTCCCTAACCTCTCACTGGAACTATATCAGCCTCCTAAGTGGTCTCTTTGCCTCTATAATCTTTCCCTACTCCATTCAATCCTGCATACTTACACTTGCTGCCATCTTTCTAAAACACAGATGTTACTTATAACACTGACTTACTCAAAAACCTTAATGGCTTCTTATTACAACAAAGTAGGTAAATTCTATCTCCTTAGGTAAATAAACAGCAACATGGCACAAAGGTAAGTTGTCTAGCTTTGTCTCTGATTATTTACCTACATTTAGAATCACAAAAATATCACAATTGGAAAGAACCTCAAAGATTAGCTAGTCTAACACATACCTTACCTAAATGACTCTATGAAAGCCCCAGTGGGTGGTCACTCAGCCTCCATTTGATGAACTCCAAAGAGAGGTAACCCATTACCCTCCTGAGGTGGCCTGGTTCACTTTTGTACACCTCCAATTATTAAGTTTATCATAAAGAAAAACTTCCTAATCTGTTTATCTATATCTTTAACATACTGCTCCTTCTTATCAATTAAAAAGCTGATAAACATGAAGAAAAGTAGGTTGAGGGAGTCCAGAATGAAACTTAGTACATTACTATTAACTTCTTCATCCAGAGCCTTAACTTTCCCTTTCTTCTTAATAAGCTGGATTTTGCAGGCATTGGCTTCCCAGTCTTTGTCATTGCCTCCATCAACTCCCACTCCTAAACAATCAACAAAAAAAGAAGGGAAAAAGGTTTACATAATCAATAGCTCAGGAAATGACATGCTAGATTTGAAGGAAAAAAAATTATGCAAATAAGTTTCTGTAGAGTTACTTGAAGTTTGTTATACTTAGTTGAGGTTTTCTTTTTAAATAGTAAAACTACATGACTATCTCTTAAAAGATTAAATTTTTTGTACACTTATTTACAACTATTAAAATTCTGTAAATAAATCTTTCCTAGCACTGTTAAAGAAAACTCCTCAATTATAAAATAATGATTAGAATCCTATCACTTTACCTGACTCAAAGTTTATGTTCAAGATATATGCAAAAGACATTTTAGAATATTGCTAAAAAGAAAATATTAAATACCAGCAGAATCATATCCTCTATACTCCAGTCTCTGAAGTCCTTTGATGAGGGTCTCTAAGATCTCCCTCCTTGTCCGTGGAACATGGTAGTTCAGGTATGCAAATATACCTGAAAGGCAGAAGAATCACCAAATAATTATCATAATTAAGCAAGAGAAACTAAATGCTTATAGGAATAATCAACTATACAATTAAGAATTCAATTAAACAGATGCCACATGCATAAAAAAAAATAAGCTGGGATTTTCAAGAAACTCCTTGTTTCCGGTTTTCAGAAAATCACTTTGGCAGCTGAACGAATAAAGAAGCATTTATGAAGCACTTATTATGGACTGAAAGAACACATACTCTAACTGAGGAAGACAATATATGTGAAAGAATTCAGCTACAGAATGGATGGAAAAGTCAGAAAAGTCTTAAGGGTACTGCATCAGGGTAGAAGGCAGCAGGGCCCAGGAGCCTTTAGGGTAAATTAGCAATAGGACAAACAGTAAGGTCCAAAAGACCTTAGGACTTAGTGGCAAAGTGGATGATAAGGCCTCCATCTGCAAGAAGATTACAACCCTGCTCATCTAATTGGTATGAACAGTCATTTCTGCTCCAAAATTGGGAAGGAAGAATAGGCCTGAGGCTATGAGTGGAAGAGGGATTCTGCATTCCCTTCCACAAGAATAAGGATGAACTCAACTAAAGGATAAAGAAAGGGGCACTGACAGGAAGGCTGAGGGAGGGGCAAACCATAGTGCTTATTCCATCAAGTTTTTTAGTACCTAGCTGTGTTCTGGACAACCAGGAGCAGGGAGAAGAGAAGAAGGGGTGCTCGCATTTGAGGAGACTATGTGTAAACAGGATTGGAATGGGGAGAAATGAGGCAAGGAGGGTAAATATGAGAATATGGCAATAGTTCAGGCAATAAGTGATAAGTGACTAGACTGAATGAATCAAGAGAAAGGGGACATATACAAGTGGTATTTCTACCAAAGTAGAAATGACAAGATATGGCAACTGATTGAAAATTTAAGTGAGAAAATTCTAGGAACTGGGTACAACTGAAAAAACCAATAACCTGAAGAATTTCACATTAGAAAAACACCTAATGACAGAATGACTTGAAAAAGTAACCTCCCTGTCACTGAGGGTCACCAAGCAGAGGTTTAATCTGTCAGGTATCTGATTGTAAAAAGGATTTATATTTCAAGTCTGGACTGGATTCAATGGCCAAAGAGGATATTTCCAACTATAAGATAACATGATTCTAATAAGCATTGTTTCCCCACCAAAAACTCAGTACATACATTCTTTGTATAAGTAAATACTAATAAAATGGTTACCTGATGGGGAGTGGGGCAAGAGGGGAGAAAAACATTTGACTAAAAGCTGATTTCCAAGAAGTACCTTAAGAATTAGGCTTTAGTATTGAAACTGCCTTGAAAATAAAAAAATAAAGATTCTAGATGGCAGAGTAAAAAGAAGCACATACACTAGCTCCTCCCATAGCCCAGAAAATACCTGTAAAGAAGGACTCTCAACAAATTCTAGAGCAGCAGAAGCCACAGAACAATGGAGTGTAGGAGATTTCTAGCCCAGAGTGACAAAAAACCGACAGGAAAGGTCTGTCTCAGGGAACTCAGAGCAGAGTCCAGCCCTGCCTTGGTAGTGAGGCACTGGGAGGAGCAGAACCAAGCAGGTTTTAGGGACAGAATCTCCAGAGGCTGGGCAGATCCCTCAACCCACAGGTGCTAAAGTTCAGTGAGAGGGTTCTTTTGGCTCGCCAAGAAGGGAGCGGGGTGTCCCCATAACTCAGGCCTCCTCAGGTGGCAGGAGTGGAGGCAGCAGCGGACCAGGGCTCCCAAGGTAGGCAGCAGCCCGAATCCATTATTGAAGGCCTCATTGTAAACCCCCGAGGGAATTGAGCCCTGTGTGGCAGTCCTGCCCCGACCTGAGCAGCTGATCATAATCTCAAGCTGAACAGCGGCCCTAGCCCTGCCCCCGCCTAAAGTCCCTGGGGGATTGGAGCAGCTCATCTGAATCTCAGCCCCCAGTGCTGGTTTGGCAGAACTGGAGGCAAGGTGGTTGTGGAAAGAAAACTCAAAAGTCAAGTAACTGGCTGAGAAAATGCCCAAAAAAGGGAAAAAAAATAAGACCATAGAAGGTTACTTTCTTGGGGAACAGGTGTCTCCTCCCATCCTTTCAGATGAGGAAGAACAAGGCATACTGTCACAGGAAGTCAAGGCCCTTGCCTCCACGGCCTCCAAAGGGAACTTAAACTAGGCTCAGGCAATAGAAGAGCTTGAAAAGCGAGTTAGCAGCTTACTAAAGGAGAACCAAAAAACTGCTGAGGAAAACAACAGCTTGAAAAATAGGCTAACTCAACTGGAAAAAGAGGTCCAAAAAGCTAATGAGAAGGAGGCTTTAAAAAGCAGAATTACCTAAACAGAGGAGAAGGTTCAAAAGCTCACTGAACAAAATAATTCTTTGAAAGAGAATTGGGTTCAGAGAAATGAATGATTATGAGTTAAACCAAGGAGTTAAAAAACCACACCAAAAGTTTGAAAAAACAGAAGATAATGTGAAACATCTCATTGGAAAAACAACTGACCTGGAAAATAGATCCAGGAGAGACAATTTAAAAATTATGGGCCTACCTGAAAGCCATGATCAAAAAAAGAGCCTAGATATCATCTTCCATGAAGTTATCAAGGAAAATTGCCCTGATATTCTAGAACCAGAGGGCAAAATAAATATTGAAAGAATCCACCTATCACCTCCTGAAAGAGACCCAAACAGAGAAACTCCTAGGAATATTGTGGCCAAATTTCAGAGTTCCCAGATCAAGGAGAAAATACTACAAGCAGCTAGAAAGAAATAATTCAAGCATTGTGGAAATACAATCAGGATAACACAGGATCTGGCAGCTTCAACAATAAGGGATCAAAGGGCTTAGAATAGGATATTTCAGAAGTCAAAGGGAACTGGGATTAAAACCAAGAATCACCTACCCAGCAAAACTGAGTATAATACTTCAAGGGAATAAATGGTCATTCAATGATATAAAGGACTTTGAAGCATTCATATTGATGAAAAGATCGGAACTATATAGAAAATTTGACTTTCCAACACAAGAATCAAGAGAAGCATGAAAAGGTAAAAGGGAAAGAGAAATCATAAAAGACTTTCTAAAGCTGTTCACATTCCTACATGGAAAGAAAATATTTATAACTCTTGAATCTTTCTCAGTATTTGGGTAGGTGGAGGGATTGTGTGTATACACACACACACACACACACACACACACACACACACACACAACAGAGAGTGCAGGTTGTGTTGAAGCAGAAGAGATGATATCCACACAAAAAAATAAAACAAAATAAAAAATTAAGGGATGAGGGAGGAAAATACTGGGAGGATAAAGGGAGAAATAGAATGGGGCAGGTTATAACTCATAAAAGAGAGAAGAAAAATCTTGTTCAATTGAGGAGAAAAGGGAGAAGGGGAGAGGGGAAAAGTGAAGCTACTCTCTCCACATACGGCTTAAGGAGGGAATAATATACTCACTAAATTTGATATGAAAATCTATCTTAAACTATAGGAAAGTAGCGGAGGAGGGGACAAGTGGAGTGAGGGGAATGAGAGAAGGAAGGGCAAATGGGAGAAGGGAGTAACTAGAAATAAACACTTTTGGGAAGGGACAAGGTCAAATGACAGAATAAAAAAAATAAGGGGGGATAGAGTAGGATAGAGGGCAATATAGTTAGTATTACACAACATGATTATTATGGAAGTCTTTCGCAAAACGACACATATTTAGTCTGCAGTGAATTGCTAGACTTCCAGTGTGGATGGGGAGGGAAGGAGAGAAAGAAGTTGGAATTCAAAGTATTAGTAACGAATGTTGAGAATTTTCATTGCATATAATCAGGAAATAAGAAATACAGGGAACAGGGTATAGAAATTTATCTTGACCTACAAGAAAAGAGAAAAAGATGGGGATAAGGGGAAGAGTGTGATAGAAGACAGGGTACATTGAGGGAAGGAGTAATCAAAATGCAAGGTATTAGGAAGTGGGGGGGGGAGTGATGGGGAGAAAAACTGGACATGTTACAAAGTGATGTAAAAGCAATTAGTATTAAAACAATTGACTGAATTACTGAGAATAAATCAAAGACATCTTAAGTTTGGGGAAAAGAATTTTAGTCTAAATTTCCTAGAAGCAGGTAACCAGTAAAATTTGGAGGTTACCATTAAGGTTTTAATGGTAAATTTGATTTTATGATTGCTATTTAATCAGGAACTAGAACAAATATAGAAAGGCATGTAAGCCACTTAAGACTTGCCTCAAAAGACGTTCCTTAGCCAAAGTGAAATTATAATCATATTTGAAACCTGGTTATTGGAACTTGCTGTTTTAAGATGCTATGGGACTAGTAAGTGACTGTTCTTCTCAGTCTGACTCCAGGTATGGATAGCAAGAAAGGCGGTCTGAGCCTCCAATTCATGATGCCAGTAAGCCTGTGAGATGCTGGTATGAACTGAAAAAGATGATCTTATGGGAAAGATGGGAGAGCAGCTGTTCAACCTGGGCTGAGGTAGGATTCTCCTGACTCAATTTCCCCACTGATACCTGGCAGACTTTAAGCCTGACTGAATGCAAGCTGACAATCTATTCCTACGAGGAACTGACATGAAGTTGGAGAGATATTTTTTCCCTGCAATGTCCCTACTCTTAGTGGCAATTTCCTATAGTCAAAAGGTTTGTAAGTTTAATACCAGATCTATTAAATTATAGATTGTTGGTCAGGGAACATCCAGGGTTAAGTCTAAAATTAAGCTATTAGGCTTAGGACTTTAGACCCACACCATAAGTTAGGGTCCTTTAATTCTTAGTAATATTGTGCAGACAATTAGGTCAAGGGCTTGTGAAGACAACATACATAAATATTACTTGTGTCTCAGTTGGTTAAAGTTTTAAAAAAAATTGTTTTATGGTCCATATTGTAAATGATTTAAGAAGAAGTATCGCCTGACCAAGAGTTGGAATTGTTTTATGTGATATGAACCATGTTAAAAATGAAAAATAAAATTAAAAAAATATATATATAAAAAAAAAGAAAAGAAAGATCCTACAACTCTGATCCTCCCCACCAAAGGATCCTTACAAAGTTCAATAGCTCTGAAGGTCCATGGGAAAGTCAAACTAGAATTCAAAACACTAAATTTTTCATGGGGGTTGGGGATCTTTTAAAATCAAAATTTTTGTAAACTGTATCAGGAAGCAAGTAACACAGGACTTCTGGACAATATGTCTGCCTGAATAGAAATTCCTATACATGTATTCCAGTAAAAAATTAAGAATAGCACTAGACCAATTAATAATCAAGAATTCTAATGAGACACTATAGTGACTTCTTAACCTAAAACTGAAGAAAAAGTAAAGCAGAAGCTCAAGGACAAAGGGAAAGAGGGCCTGCCAGCAAAGTCAGTGCCAGCACAGACAAACAAGCCTCCCTGAGTAAATGGAAATCAGCCAGAGACAAGTGAAGCCTGTAAGGATCTGTATCCAGAAGCAGCAAGAACGGAGGATTCCCACAAGAAAGCCCCAGGGTAGTTAGAAATCTACATCAGGTACCTTGAAAATGAACAAGAACAACAGATACCAAAGTCTAAGATTCCCAGCACTCTGCCCTGAGAGATCATAAAGGACCCTAAAGATCCAGTGCTCTAAACTTCAAAGACTGGAAGTGAGAGGCGAAGGAAGTGTTATCTTCAGAATAGGAACACAGAGACCAAGACAGGCTAAATATCAACTCAAAAGCAAAGCAAGATAAGGAGCCTAGTTTTGGCATACCACCCCAGTTAATTAACTGAGGCTATTGAGATTAGTAAACTCAAGAAGATAAAATTAATAAACACGAAGATAAAAGCAATGAAAAGAACTATAAAAGATCCAGAGATATCCACAAATCCAACCATGATAGAATACTACCTAAAAACAGTAAGCACTCAGAGGAAAAAATGGATATTCCACAAGGACTATATAAATAACTAGAAGAAATAAAACAACAGATTAAAAGAAAATAAAATCTCTGGAGAAAAGAACTGAAAGGAGAATAAATAGCTTAAAACAGAAAATTGTAAATCTTAGTCAAGTAACTATGAAAATTAGAACAGGCCATCATTTCTAAAATATATAAAGAACTGAGTCAAACTTACAAGAATATAAGACATTCCCCAATTAATAAATGGTCAAAGGAGATGAACAGGTAGTTATCAGAGTAAGAAACTAAAGCTCTCTACTGATCATATGAAAAAATGCTCTAAATCACTATTGGTTAGAGAGATGCAAATCAAAACAACTCTGAGGTACCACATCACACCTATCAGATTGATTAACATAACAAAACAGGAAAATGATAAATGTTGGAGATGTGGGAGAGTTGGAACACTAATTCATTGTTGGTGGAGCTGTGAGCTAATCCAACCATATTGGAGAGTGGCTTGGAACTATGCCCAAAAGGCTATAAAAAATGTGCATACCCTTTGACCCAGAAATGTTGCACCTAGGGCTGTATCCCAAAGAGATCATAAAAATGGGAAAAGGGTCCACATGTACAAAAATATTTATAGTAGCTATTTTTGTGTTGGCCAAAAATTGGAAATCAAGGGATGCCCATCAATTGGGGAATGGCTAAACAAGTTGTGGTATATGAATGTAATGGAATACTATTGTGCTATAAGAAATGACAAACAGGTGGACTTCAGAAAACCTCAAAAAACTTACATGAACTGATGCTGAGTGAAGCGAGCAGAAGAACCAGGAGAACAATATACACAGTAACAGCCACAGTGTTTTAAGATTGTTTTTGATAGACTTAGTCCTTCCCAGCAATGCAAGGACCTAAAACATTTCCAAAGGACTCCTGATGCAAAATGCCATCCACATTCAAAGAACTATGGAGTCAGAACACAGAAAGAAGCAGACCATATTTTTTCTTGTTATGTTTGGTTTTTCTCATGGTTTCTCCATTCATTTTAATTCTTCTATGCAACATGACTAACGTGGAAATGTGTTTAATAAGAATGTATGTGTAGAGCCCATATAAGATTGCATGCCATCTTGGGGAGGGTGGGAGAGAAAATTTAAAACTTATAGGAGTGATTGTTGAAAAATGAAAACAAATTAACAAATTTGGGGAAAAAAAAATTTTTAATTAAAACAGATCCAAACAGAAACCAATGATTCTATGGGACAAAAAAAATTAGAACAAAATTAAAAAACTGAAGAAAAAAAAGAAAACAGAAGACATCTGATATTTGGGGGAGTGGGAAAGGTAGGGGGGGAACTAACCTCTAAAACAAGTCAAGGAAAGATAATCTAAGAATCACTGGACTCTCTGAAAACCATGATCTGCTCCCCACTCTCCCTCCCCTCAAAAAAAGCCTAGGCTATATTTCAAGAAATCATAAAAGAGAATAGCCCAGATCTCCTACAACCAGAAGCAAAGTAAAGAGAGACACCTGAAACCTAAAGCATTATGTTATTGGGCAGGGGAGGGACTTGGGGTGTCCTAGCAGGGAAGCTCCAGGGGGTTCCGAAACAAGCAGGACTCTGAGAGCCCTACAAATAGTAGACCAGAAACTTGCAAGCACTCTGACTAGGAGGTTCAAGGCGGTTTAAATTCGCAACACTCGGACCTGAGATGCTCCTGTGGGACCTTAAGAAAGGAGAATTCTGAAGCTCAATGATCTAAGGCATGAATGGGCAAACTAGAGCTCAAGGGCCTTTTTTTGTTGGAACCTGAGAGGTAAGAACGTTAGGGTTTTTTATTTTTTAGATACAATAAAACTTGAATAATGTAAAAACCATTCTTACCTCAGGTTTCTTACAAAAAAACAAGTCTTAGTTTGATCTAGGTCTTGAAACCTGATAGCAATGTGAGTACAGACACACGAGGAGAGGTAGCAACCACCAAATACTGCCTTTTTTTTTTCAAATGCTCTACAGTGCCTACAATAGAGCCTTACAAATAGTATGTACTCAGTAAATAGTTTCTGGATGATTAAATCAGAAAATTTTGTTGTGAAATATAAATATACACAACTGCACTAGCAAAGTTAACATACAAATGAAATAACAGCTTTTTCAAAGTAGAGGTATTGATTGCTATGTAGGGCAGCTAAATGTCACAGAAGTAGAGTGCTGGGCCTGGAGTTAGGAAGACCCAATTTCAAATTCAGTCTCAAACACTTACTAGTTTTGTGACCCTGCACAAGTCACTTAACCCTATTACCTGTTTCCTCTTCTGTAAAATGAGCTGAGGGAAAATGGCAAACCACTCCAGTATCTTCACCAAGAAAACTCCAAATGGGGTCACAGAGTCTGGAACTGAAAAAGGACTGAACAACAGCAACTGCTATGTAGGTAGGATTAATGAACTTAGGTTTACAGGAAAAGTTTGTATCGTCTACATTACTTTTTTTTGATTTCTAAAAAAGAAGTAGCCCAAGTGTTTCACTGTTACAAAACTTAAGAGAAATAATGTCTAATTTATAGACCATGCAGAGGAAATATAAAAATCCATTTCTACAGGGAGCTGCAAAATTAAAAAGATTTTTTAATTTTTTTTCTATTATCAGCTCTTTAAAATATTTCCTATCTGTCCTAAAAGTTTCAAACACCTTACAAGGTAACCTTTGATGAAGAAATTTTATATATCATATAAAATACATATGTTCTATGAAAAAAATATACATATATATAAAATACTTCCAGGTTCACAAAGTATTACTGTTATTCAGTCATTTCAGTCATGTACAACCCTTTGTGGCCCCATTTTCCCTTATTTTGGCAAAGATACTAGAATAGTTTGTCATTTCCTTCTCCAGTGGATTCATTTTGTCAGATAATTAGAGGTTAAATAACCTGCCCAGGGTCACACAGGTAGGAAGTGTCCAAAGCTGGATTTGAACTCAGGTCTTCCTGACACCAGGCCCAGTGCTCTATTTCCTGAGTCACTGGCTGACTCCTACTATTTCATTTCATCCTCATAATGTTGGGGAGGTAAATACTATTTTATAATACTCATTTTACAAATAAGGACACAGAGCAATTAAGTAACTTGCACTGGGTCACTCACACGGATGGCTGCTGTCTGAACAGGGCTTTGAAATAAGACCTCTAAATCTAGCACTCTTCCAAACAGCTTCTGTACAGAAAGGAAAGACTTTTTTAAAAAGGGCTATACCAGGTAAAAATAGGAAGAAAGACCCAAAAAAAGCTATAAGGAATATTCTACATGTTGCCACAATATGTTGCTTGGCAATACACCAGAGGTATGTACTTAGGTGCCAAGTAAACTAAGCAAACTTATAACCTGAAGTTGTAGAGAAATGAGTCATTAACTAAAGACAAATTAAATTTCACAGCCCATAATAGCAAAATGCAAATAAAACTTCTGTGATGCATGTTATACAGCTATCTAATGGGGAAAAACACCTCACATGATGGGGTTCTTTTACTATTTTAATAATTAAATCCCCTAGAATAATACAGGAGAAATAACAGTGTAAAATCAGAGCCATACAAAATACTGTTATAATTAGATTCCAGTGTATTTGTTCTTCTTTATTCTGATAAATCACTATCAAGCGCTCTCCACACTTCTCCACTGATAATCACAGGCTTCATTTATGACAGAAGAATAGTCACGGAAAGAGTAAATTTGACAAGAGAGAACAACAAAATGAATGCAAATAATATGCAATTATACTGACCAATCTTAGCCCTAGAGGAGGGGTGAGAAAATGTACCTCCCTCATTTCATGGAGGGGAGGGGTGATTTCATGTCCTGTCAAATAGAGTATGTTAGGGTGACACTGAGCAAGTCACTTAATCTCCCTTGAGCTCTGGTTCCTCATCTATAAAAAATGAGGGACCTATGGGGAGGGATAGGATCAAAAGAGAATAGAAGTAATGGGGGACAGGATAGGATGGAGGGAAATATAGTTAGTCCTATACAACACAACTATTATGGAAGTCATTTGCAAAACTACACAGATATGGCCTATATTGAATTGCTTGCCTTCCAAAGGGAAGGGGTGGGGAGGGAGGGAGGAAGAGAAGTTGGAACTCAAAGTGTTAGGATCAACTGTCGAGTAATGTTCTTGCCACTAGGAAATAAGAAAAACAGGTAAAGGGGTATAGAAAGCTATCTGCCCCTACAGGACAAAAGAGAAGATGGAGACAAGGGCAGAGAGGGATGATAGAAGAGAGAGCAGATTGGTCATAAGGGCAATTAGAATGCTTGGTGTTTGGGGGGGGAGGGGATAAAAGGGGAGAAAATTTGTAACCCAAAATTTTGTGAAAATGAATGTTAAAAGTTAAATAAATAAATTTAATAATAAAAAAAAAAGAGAGAACAAAAAAAAAAAATGAGGGACCTACACTAAATTACTTGTAAGGATCCTTATATGTCTAACTCTGTAATCCTACGGGCTTATGAAACAATCCAAAAAAGAAAAACATTGCTAAAGAACTGGAAACTAAGAAGTTCCTGTGTATTGGGGTATGGCTGAACAAGTTATGGCATATGAAATCAACAGAATACTATGGTAGTATAAAAAAATAAAAACCTAAAATGACTTGGATACAGAGGAAAGTGAACAGAATGAGGAGACAGAGGAATAGAAAATAGTTTTTTTGTTAAAATTTAAAAACAAAGAGAAAAATATAGCATTCTACTATTATAATAACATCTACTGGATGTAATAATGTTATCTGTTATGGCGGACAAGAATACTAGGGTAAGAATAGGAACTTCTGGATTACCAATTTGAACATACCCAGACTTCCATTTTCGTATCTTTAAGATGAGAAGCTTGGCCTATATGATTATTAACATCTTTTTTACTTTTAAAATATAATTCTATAATAACTGAACATGGATAATTTATGATAACATAAGAGAAGGGGAGTAGGTGGGTTCTCCTGCAATTACAAACACAAAAATCATTGTAGTTCACACAAAAGTTTTTAAAAAGTGATTTGTTTAAAGTGAGGAATAAAGAAAAACAACTTGTCTAATTTTGAAACTATAAAAGTGGTCCAAGGCGTGGAGCCATGATGGCAGAGTAAAGAGCAAGCATTTTCTAGAGTGCTAAACGCTGCAAAAAATGTCTCTAAACAAATTCTGAAGCTGCAGAAAACACAGAATGACAGAGTGAAGCAAATCTCCAGCCCAAGACAGCCTGGAAGGTTGCCAGAAAGTGTCTATCGCCCCACACTGGGAGCAGAGCGCAGTCCAGTGTGGACCAAAAGTGCGCAGAGGGGACCTGAGCGAGCCTTGGAAAGACTGAGTGTCTCCCACCTGTGGCAGTTTCCAGACTTCAGGCCCCCAAAACACCAATCTGTCCCAAATAAGGACAAATTGAAAGGTCAGTGGGAAAAGCCTGCGGGACCAGCATGGGAGAGTGGAGTCGTCTGACCCCAGCCCCAGCGCAGAAGAGGGGGAAGTGGGCAGAGGAACCTGAGGCAGCCACAGCAGCAGCAGGGGCAGAGAGAGTAACTGTTTCTGGAGCTCTAGGTCCACCAATTGAGGGGAAATCGGATTGTGGGGGAATGGAGTGGCTGACAGAACACCTCCCCCACCCCCAGTGGAAGCAGAGATCTACCTTGACAAAGAGATCAAAAGTCAAGTAAATGGCTGGGGAAATGAGCAAAAACCAAAAAGAAAGAATAAAACTACAGAATCTTACTTTGGTGACAAGGAAGACCAAAACATGCAAAGAGAAGACAAAAAAAAAAAATCAAAGCTCCTCCATCCAAAGCCTCCAAGAAAAATATGAATCGGTCTCAGGCCATGGAAGAGCTCAAAAAGGATTTTGAAAATCAAGTAAGAGAAACAGCGCAAAAATTGGGAAGAGAAATCAGAGTGATGCAAGAAAATTATGAAAAACAAGTTAACTGCTTGCTAAAGGAGACCCAAAAAAATGCCGAAGAAAATAACATCTTTAAAAATAGACTAATTCAAATGGTAAAAGAGGTTCAAAAAACCAGTGAGGAGAAAATGCC